>NW_021136115.1:0-127632 GCF_004193835.3 Ostrinia furnacalis | reverse complement strand
AAAATTTTAGAATGTTCTGCTAAAAGCATATTTTTTATGTTTCTAGCAAAAATTTTGTATCTTGCATCAAAGATAGGAAGGTGATTATTTTTTTTAAATATCTGCAACTAATAGGGAATCTGTCAAAAAAAAGAAATCTGAGAAAAGTCAACCCAAAAAAAAGATAAAAAAAAAATTAAGCCACTAGGTCATAAAATTTGAAAAAATCACAAAATTAACGATAACTTCTAAACTACGAAAAATCGTAGAACATACATGGGGGTGAAATCGATAGATCTAGTCCTCACCTATCACCTGCCTTCGGCTTGACACCTTACAAGAAACACCCTGTATATTAGCCTGAACCGGCATCAAATTTCAATAGCGTCGCCAACCAATGGAAAAACACTCGCAAATGTCCATTCAATCATTTTGCGACCATCTTAATATCGTACGATCCTATCCTATCATATAGAACTAGGGGTGGCCAACCGGTCGATCGCGATCTATCGTGAATATTAGTCCAGTCGATCGTGCCAAGGCAAAAAATACTACATGATTGAACATGTGTACTAAACTATGCTGTTTCATTTAAGATTTCAAGAAATATGTAAGTGGTAGATCACCCAGGGTTTCGTTATTAAACAGTAGATCTTATGTCTAATCAAGTTGGCCACCCCTGCATAGAATGAGACGGGTCCCGCATTGTCAACGAAGCGCTAGATGGCGGTATTATGCTCAAAAGTCTAGATTACATAAAATGTGAAAGCTCTAGATTAAAAAGATCACCACTATACCACTATGCTCTTGAGCTCAATAGAAGGGATTATGTGTAGTTAATATTCTAATATCTTCTGCCACTTCAAGTAGGTAGATATTAGTTCCTAAATAACTTTCTCAAAGGTATAAAAGCCAAAGATTTTTGTTGCAAAAAAAGTTGTTGTTTGTAGAAAATTACCATCCTGCGAAACTAGAATCTTCTGTCGTGGTTTGTGTCTTTATCCGAGTTCAAAAACTACAAACTTCGTCTTTTCATGATTAATTATCAAATTTCAGATTTTATTGTGTCGTATCTTCTTTCTTCTGAGGTCTTCATGGCTGTGTAGTTGTATCTGCCTAACACATTAATGCGCATTTCAGCCACTGAAACAGAAAATTTCACACAGTTTTACCAAAAAAACCTACTCAAAAATCATTTCAAGAATAGAGATTAAACTGTCTCATGCCCGTTTTCACCATCAATCCCTAATTTTTAAGTGAAGTGATTTTTTGTAATAATGGTAAAATGTAGACGACAATGGGAAATATGCTGTTGTTGAAAATAGAACCTATTGACCTATGTGTCAAATTGTGTTGGTTTTGAAAACAAAACCTGTGAAATAGCTAAAGTTAAATAATCTGTAATCTAGTATCTAGATTTTTGATAGCTGATTTGAGCTATAAGCGGATTGAAGTTAGGCAGTAATTTAGAGCAGCAACTTGAACCCTTTTGAACGGCAAAGTTGCATTGATGAGTTTTCCCCGAACATTCATCTCTTAAACGATCATACCATAGGATTAATTACATGCCCTGTGTGTATGGGGCACACACTCGTATCAAAGTCACAAGTTCTTCAAAAAAGTTTAAAGTTGTAAAAAGGTGACCATTTCATAATTTTAATCGTCAAAACCTTAGTTAAAGCTGCCGTGCCTAAACCCTGTTTAAGCTACGATTTCACACAAATTGATAAATGTTTTATTTTTTTACCGCTTTTGTTGCCAGTAAAAAATACAGATAGGGATAGGTTACTCATATCAAATAAATAATAATAAAGTTATTATTATTATTATAAATAGGTAAGTAGATTATGATAAAAATCACAAAATCACATACCTCTGATAAATTCAAATTGATGGTGTCGGACCGCGGTGTGTCGTTCGTGTAGAATACATCTGAAACGAAATAAATGCAAAATTGAAAGAAGCCATCTAAAAATACCTACATATTAGTAACGACGCATGGGAACGGGTATTGGATATCGGCGACTTGCAGCGGCCAATGCAAGCAGTAAAACCTTTGAAGGGCTGCTGTTGGCAGAGTTGTTACTCGAGTGTTTACTCGAGTTAGCTTTGATGTTGAATAAACTACAATTCTACTAGGCTAAAACAATCTAGATCGTTTCATTGTAATTTTTTTATAATACACATAGGCATATAACGTAACGTTTCGAGTTTCGTGCATGAGTTTCAGCAGTTTCATGCAGTTTCAGGTTAAGAAGATGGCCGATTTTTCCAATAAGTTGAATAATATCTTCTTACAGTGCGATACAATATTTTTCAGAAAATCGATTTAATATATCTGTTAAAGAAAGGGCAAAACTTATGTAAAATGTGAATAGAAATTAAAACACAGCAATCTTGTTACGCCATTGTAATGCAACAAAAGACAAAAGTAAAAAAGTAAAATAAATAGACAAAACCATAAATAACTAAAAAGGAGGTTTGTCTACATCTTCCGCATGCGACAATTAAGTTTAAACAAACATAAATGAAAAAAATTACATTCTATTGCATGTGTAAAAAATAAAAATAAAACATACAATAACAAGAACAAACTGCATAAACTTAAAATAAAACTTCCTATAAAGGGGTAGTTGCCGACACCTCCAAAGGATACAGCCGCTGGAAAGGACGTGCCCTTCTTCCCGTGGCCGTCTCTACAATGGCGGTCCTCGGGATTCCGTCCCTGCCGCATCTTATTTCAACGACTCTACCCAATGGCCACTTCACTCGTTTTTCCGGCGTTTCAATTAAAACTACGTCTCCCAACCTTATGTTAGGAGACGTAGCTTTGTCGTTCCCCCTTTGAATCAGAGTAGTGAGGTACTCTGCCACAAACCGACGTTTGAAAGCTGCCCTTAATTTGGCTAGATATTGTACCCGTGTGCCCAAATAATTGCCGTCGATTTGATCGAGATCAGGATTCGCATCTGAGTGTGAAAGTGGACTTAAAAAAATTGCAGGAGTGAGAGGAGCCAACTCCTTACAACTGTCATCCCCTACATACGTTAATGGCCTGGCATTTATTGTCGCCTCACAGTTACAAAGGATTGTAGCTAGCTCGTCATATGTCAAGCAAGATTTCCCTAAGACCTTACGCAACAGATCCTTCATCAAGCGAATCAGACGCTCCCAAAAACCACCCCACCATGGGGCTGTAGGTATATTTAGCTTCCAATTGATGCGACCAATTGACGACTCGCGTTGAATATTCTCCCAGTCTAAAGAAGCAAGTAGATTTTTTGCCCCGACAAAATTGGTCCCGTGATCAGAATAAACAGTTAACACGCGACCCCGGCGAGCGATAAATCTACGAAAACACATAAGAAATGCTTCGGTGGATAAGGATTTGGTCAATTCAAGGTGCACAGCTCTATAAACGGCACAAGTAAATAAAACTATCCAACACTTTTCATTATTTCGCAATATTAAAGGACCTGCCAGATCAATGCCTGTAATTTGAAACGGAGCCGCCGCTTCTAAACGATCAACTGGCAAAGGTGCAGTCGGCGCATTCGCATGTTTTCCAGAATAACGTCTACATATTACACAACTGGCTAAAACTGATTTGACTAGTTTGCGAATACCTATAATCCAAAACCGTTGTCGAAGATCTGTTATGAGGATATTCAACCCTGCATGCTGCAATAAAATGTGACGTTCTTCGACAAGTCTACGAACTATTGGACTACTCGGTAACACAATTGGCATTTTAACACCTTGTGTCGTATCTAAAAGTAACAATTTTGTTTTAAGCCGCAAAATATTTTCGCTATCTTCTAAAATCGTTAAATTCTTACTGTTAATCCGTTCTAAGTTCTGTTGCTGGATCAACTTCATGATTAATATTTCTGCCTGATCCAATTCCTCAGCATTTAAAGCACCAACCCTCCTATTATGAACGTTAGCATTTCTTACATTGTGAATAAACCGTAAAATATAAGCAACCATTCTCACTATTTTGGAATATTTAGAAAAATAAAGAATATCCTGTAAAAAGGTCGAAGTACTTAATATATTTAAACAGACCGCTGTGCGCTTTAACTCTGTGAAAGCTTCCTTGTCTTCTATACTTCCCGTATCACACCTCGGCCATTGATCTTTAGGAAGTCCTAACCACTCTGGACCTGTCCACCATTGCGACTCAAGAAGAGTCTTCGCGTCACAACCCCTTGATGGTAAATCGGCTGGATTAAGATGGCTCGGCACGTAAAACCAATCATCTACATTAGTGGAGTTACGAATCTCTTTTACTCTATTTTGCACAAAGGTAGCCCACGGAGCTTGTTTTTTAATCCAAGTGAGAACTACTGTAGAATCACTCCAGAAATAAGTTGAACAGTGAAATCCTAAAGAATCTAGTACTTGGCGACAAAGACGCGTGGCTATTACGCCACCAATCAACTCCAACCGAGGAATAGTAACCTTTGCCTTTGATGGTGCAACTCTCGCTTTCGCTAGCACCAATCGTACAGTCACGTGATTTTCAAACTCGGTCCTCAGAAATACACAGCAGCCGAAAGACTTCTGACTTGCATCACAAAAAGTATGTAAACTAATTTCACATTGATCTATAGGAAATTCCGTTAATCTACGAGGAATTCTATAATCTTTCAGAAGATGTATATGAGTTAACCAATTGTTAAAATTTTTCACCATGTCACAAGGTAACTCGTCATCCCAGCGCAATTTTAACACACATGCCTCTTGCAAAATTTGCTTTGGAACTAAAGATGTAGGGCACGTGAAACCGATAGGATCAAAAACCTTTTGAGCTATTGACAACAATGACCGCTTTGTGACTTTTTCTTTCTGAACGGATGGTAAATTCAAATTGCATAAAATTTGGTCCGCCTGTGTATCCCACAGCATGCCAAGAACGGAAACGATCTGGCTTCTGTGAAACATATCCTGCCATAGGTGAAACTACCCACTCTCGCAGATTGAATTTCCCTCCTTTCATTAATAAAACAGACTCACTAACAAAACGATCTACGTCACCTTCCTCTAGGCTAAGAATGCAGTTGTCAACATAGAATGCTTTGAGTAATTGATCAGCTGTTTGACGTAATTCCTGTGGTGAATTGTTGAGATGGTATCGAATAGTAGCACTAAGCAGAAAGGGACTACATGTCAAACCGAACACAACTCGACAATGTCTAAATGTTATAGTCTCTTCTTTGGCAATATCTTTCCACCAAAGAAATTTTAAATACTGACGATCATCTTCTTTTAGTGATACTTGCAAAAAAGCTTTCTCTATATCGGCAGAAATTCCTACTGATCGTAATCTGAATTGGATTAGAAGCTCTGGAATTTTTTCTATCAAATTAGCACCCTTATCTAAACAGCTGTTAAGAGACCTGCCTGAATTATCCCGAGCGGACGCATCAAAAACAGGACGAAGTCTGGTGGTAGCGCTAGTATTTTTTACTACACCGTGATGACATAGATAATGGCCACTTTTGTCATCATCGCGGACTTCTTCAATTATCCCGAGTTCAAGCCAATTTTGTAAAACTTTTCCATATTCTTCATAAATATCTAACCGTAATAAACGTTTGGAATTTGATATTAAACGCTTATAAGCCAATTCATGATTATTACCTAGCGGATCCTGATAAAAACCTTCATCTTTCCATGGTAAATTAACTTCATACCTGCCCTCTTGATTAATAGTGACAGTTTTTTCAAACCTCAAAAGTGTCTCATCCTCTATTTGTTTAATACTCTTTGTTTCCGCCGGATCCCTGATCCCTAAAGACTCTAAGTTCCATAAATCGTTAATATCGTTTATTAAAAGGTTTGTCGTAAATGAACTAGTGTCTGAAATATCAGTTACACCTTGTAACGTCCATCCTAGCTTGGTATGAACTGCTGTAAGCCTATTATTTAACTGCACTAGCTTACTTGTTAACAGCAATCCACTGTAATCGCACCAATTAACAAACTTATTTCCGGAATGTCATGTCCGACATCTGTCAAGCTAATATCTAGAGCGCGAAGTTGCTCCAATAAAGCACGGTCATGCGCCCTAGGTAAATAACCACAAATCCGATCTTCATCTAATACCTCCATGGGAATTTTAAAGGAACCCTGTAAATTCGAAACCGTTATGTTATACATGGCATGCATCTCCTTTTTGGTTTCAAGACCACCAAAAACAACATGTCCTAATTCCTCCTGCCTAACAGGGGTTAAATTCAAATTCTGAGCTAAACTCCGCTTAATATAAGACCTCTGTGCGCCACTGTCAATTAAAGCACGAACTGTCACCTCTTTGCTGTCTACAATTATTTTGATTAGCAACGTCTGTAATAAAGTGACACTTTTAAAATGACTTGTTGACAGTTGGCTGTCACGTTTTGGTTTTGATTCTTGCTCAGAATGTTTTGGAATGTGTTTATTGATTTCAGTGCAGAATAATACGTTATGACGCCTATGGCATGCTACACATTTAATAAACGCTCTACACTTGAATGAACTGTGCCCTAGTCTAAGACAGTTAGAACAACCCTTGACCTTTTTTATGTGTTTTCTCCTATCGTCAAGGCTGAGTGTGACTGCCTTGGCACAATGAGCACTTATATGAGAATCCTTATCACACCAAATGCAATTCTCTTTAGATTTCGCGCTCTTTTGCTCGTTACTGACGAAACATGAAGTAGTAGGTACCGCGTCTTCTTTTGAAATTGAATCCAAAACATCACTTTTGTTAAACGCGGATCTAGCTAACACAATTCGCTGGTTACTCTCTACTTCGTGTTTCAAAAATGAAAGCAAATTGTTTAAATTATTGCCCTGATATGCCAGCGTACCTGTTCGCGAACGCTCCCATGCCTTTAGTGTATCCGACGGCAATGCTGACTCAACCAATGGGAACAACAATAATGCGTACTTGTCGCTGGTAAGTCCCATGGTTTCCAAGGCCCGAAGCTGAGTCGTCAATTGGTCGTACAACGAACTGAGTGGCAGCTCATATTCATGTTTTGCCTGTGAAAGAATAAGGTTTAGCAACTCACGAATATACACTTCGATTAAAAGGTCTTCACGACCAAATCGCTGCTTCAAGTGTTCAATGGCCATTGGGTAGCTGTCGCTAGAAGGAGGAAAACTATCAATCAATTCCCTCGCAGGTGTACCCTTGGGGATGGCGGCAACTAGATATTGAAATTTGTCACTGTTATCGATAGAACTATCACTGTGAATTTTGACGAATTGACCCCAAAAAGGTAGCCAATTTTTAATATTTCCGTCGAACTTCACTAATTCCAATTGTGGGAGTTTGAATTGGCGTTTGGGTTGTCGATCCTCACGGTCTTCTGCAGATTTCTGTGCTGCACAGGCTCTGTCAAATTTTTTCTTGAGCAGACGAAAGTCATGCTGGTACTTATCTGCCGTGTCGTATTCCTCCTCGACGTCCTTTTTCTGCTCTAAGTACCAGTCAATGATAGCCTCATCCAAAATGGCCAACTGCCTTGCTTTCACCTGAGCATTTTCGAAATTCGCCGTTTTTTTTTTATACACTCCTTTTTAATCCTCGTCGCCATTGTATTGTACACCTTTATCTCCGCCATTAGATTATTATTTGGCTCGCCTACGCACACAGCACGACCTGCCCGCACCACGGTCGGACGCCGAATGCCCCCACCGCTGACTGGGCTGTGACGTATGCGCTCGAGACAAATGTCTATACACTATAATTATAATTCAGTATTAATCACCAACTACTTAAAGAGATCCTACTCCTACTAAAAGATGGCCGGAAGAAGTAGTATAAATAAATAAATAAATAAATAAATATCCTTGGACATTTTACACTGCGCCGCTAGCCCCAAACTAAGCAAAGCTTGTACTATGGGTACTAGACAACGGATATAAACATACTTAAATACTTTTTTTTTTGTGAATACATACAATTATACATAGAAAACACCCAGACCCGTCACAGAAATTAAAATTCATCATTTCAATTTCTGCTCGTCCGGGAATCGAACCCGGGACCTCTCGGCATAGTAGTCCGTTCTGAACCACTACACCATGGGTAGGCCTCCTACTAGGTGGACCAACTGGTGAAGGTGGCAGGAGGTGCCAGGATGCGGGCGGCGCAGGACCGGTCGTTATGGAAATCCTTGGGGGAGACCTTTGTCCAGCAATGGACGTTATTCGGCTGAAACGAAGAAAGGAGATCCTGTAAAAAACAGTATCTGTAAAAAACGGGATGTCGCGGTAGGAAAGAGCCCTGACTAATAAAAGTTACACACACATAGAACACTAGTTCAAAGTGATGTTTAGTACGGAATATTATAAAGTAAGGTCGGCCGTTTGGTGTAGTGGTTCAGAACGGACTACTATGCCGAGAGGTCCCGGGTTCGATTCCCGGCCGGGCAGAAATTGAAATGATGAATTTTAATTTCTGTGACGGGTCTGGGTGTGACTATATATAATATGTATGTATTTAAAAAAAAAAGTGTATAAGTAGTATATCCGTTAAGTTAGCACCCATAACACAAGCATTAAGTTGCTTACTTTGGGGCTAGCTGGCGCTGTGTGAAATTGTCCAAAGATTATTTATTATTATTTATTCAAATAAAAAGGCAAGAGCGAGAGAGATTTCTGACTCTTTCTCTCTTATGGATAAGCTAATTCACAATTTAGCCTCCGGTCAACTATTTGGCAGCATTACAATGTGCACCTTAAGCCATTAACTTAAGGTCCACAATGAAACTTGGGGGTAGTTTGAGGTCAGTTTTAGTGGATCCTTTAGTACCCGCCTCAGCCGCAATGCGTAGAAATGTATGTTTGTTTATTTATATACTCGTTTTTGCACTTGACTTGGTTTGTTTTTTTGTTAGGAATTAGCTATTAAATATATTTTTTTCTCATTAAAAAACTTAAAGAAAAATGTGTCTGTAAGAAACCTGTATCTAAAAAAAACCTGTGAGAAGGTCTAAAGCTCATATCTAAGTCAGTGCCTGGGTATAGGAGGGGCATGGGAGGAGTGACATTGACATAATCTATATCTATATACAAAAGAAAGTCGTGTTAGTTACTCCACTTATAACTCAAGAACGGCTGAACTGATTTAGCTGAAAATTGTCAGGGAGGTAGTTTAGAGCCAGGAGAAGGACATAGGATACTTTTTATCCCGTTATTTATTGCCATTAAGGCGGAACAAAGTTCGCCGGGTCAGCTAGTATGACGTAAAAGAACACTGAAAAAAATGTTTGGTTACTGCTTACCTACCTACACAACAAAAGTAACCACCGAACACTTTGGTTATGAGGGACAAAATGTTGTGTAAATTAAACAAATAATTCTGTAGTGAGCTAGACTTAGTTTGGTTATAGTTAACACTTAGTTCGGTGGTCACTTTTGTTGTGTAAGCAGTAACCAAACATTTTTTTCAGTGAATATACAAATCTGATCGAGATTCATATAATGTCGCAGACATTTTTTGACAGCACAAAAAGACCCTCCCAGGCCCATTCACTGTAAGAAAAACTATTTAAAAATTCAAACCAGCGACTTGACCCCTGGACCAAGCTAAAAGTGGGCCAAGTCACTGGAAAACTACCTAAATCTGACGCCATAACACTGTGTTCCGGCAGTTAGAGGTAAGATAGCCAGTTCCCCCGTGGTTGAGGATTCCGGGTGAAGCTCGCTTCCACCTTCGGCCTGATCGTCACTTACCATCAGGTGAGATACAGGCCAAGAGCTTCCTCGTTGTGAATTAAAAAAAAACGTATTTTCACGAATTCGGATCGGACATACTCGTAGTGCAAAACCATTAAATTCCTAGTTCCTACTCTCTTGAGTGATTGACGACGGTGATGGGATTCTATACGTCCCAAAATCAGTTATTTTGAGTTGCCAGCGGCTCATAAAACCGGTTATGCACCGGTTCCGGGAACCGATACATTTTCAGGACCCGGGTATACCGGCAAATAATAAAGCGTTTTGTAACGGGCTTAAACTGTTATAGTTAACAATAAAATATAGGTATAGGGAGCTTTGCATCCAGTTTAGACTATTGAATAAAATAAAATGAAAAATTTTCAAAACTCCCGATACAAAAAATAAAGTCTAAAAACTAATAAATAATATTTTAAGCCTTAATAAATATTAACCGCTAATGTCGTGTCAGGGTACCGTTTGTGTAAGTCAGATCCTTTATTCAGCTTTTTCCCGTGCGTAATTTTTCCATTGGGGGTTAAAAAATTGTCAAAGATAATTGCTGTTTTAATAAAGAAAAAAGATTTGATTGTTTGATGTTGAATAGGCTCCGAAACTACTGGACCGATGTGAAAAAAATCTTTCACCGTTAGAATCTCTACATTACTTAGGCGGTACGAAGTTCGCCGGGTCAATTTTAGTGAATAAATTGCAGAATTGATTCAACTGGTTATTCGCATTGATTCCTTGTATCGAATGATCGCGAGGTAGGTATTGTCAGACGTCAATAGTGGCTTACACGACTATTCCCACCTCTCGTTCCCACCGCTGCAACTCCTGTGTAGCCAGGATCTACAGCTTGACCGCCATAAAAACCCAACCAATGAAGGTCAAGTTTGTCCCGGGGGAAAGTTAAACTGGCAATAGTGTAACGTCTGAACCAGTGCTGCAGTAACATCAGATATTTTCTGTCAATAGAAAACTTGACTTGAGTGAAATCTTTCAATGAATAAG
The DNA here is from genome assembly GCF_004193835.3 of Ostrinia furnacalis. Taxonomy (NCBI): domain Eukaryota; kingdom Metazoa; phylum Arthropoda; class Insecta; order Lepidoptera; family Crambidae; genus Ostrinia; species Ostrinia furnacalis. The sequence continues at coordinate 116,925 of NW_021136115.1, read as the reverse complement.
AATAACACCCTGTGAACTTACTATGCAAATAAAGATTAGAATTTTCACCTTCAAATTGACACCCTGTATGTACATGTATAGTAATAGTATGCATATAAACAGAGGGGCGAGATGAACTGACACAAGGTATCAAAGCTGGAGTGTAGTGAGCATTATACCGCATATATACACACACACTACTGTGTAACATAGTTGGCATGGATTATACATGTTGCAGAGTGGATGAGAATCAAGGCAAAATTTTGAGTTTTGTGCCTACTGTTTTTCCATTTTCATCATCATCATCTAATGATGATGAAATCTAATGATTTTGTGAAAAATATTATTGGCAGGTAGCTAATTGCTCATAAGATAGGCCCCCATAATTGATATTTATTGTCTTTTCATAAAGGTTATTAAAACCTTTGATTGTCACCCGTCATCCGCTTTGCAATGGAGGGCAGTCGAACCTTAATTTCGAACTCCTCCTATGTTCTTCTCATTAATTTCGTTGCGGGTCCAATGACAGTTTAACTTTCCCCCGGGACAAACTTGACCTTCATTGGTTGGGTTTTTGTGACGGTCAAGCTGTAGATCCTGGCTACACAGGAGTTGCAGTGGTGGGAACGAGAGGTGGGAATAGTCCTGTATCAACATTAGATGATTTTGTCTCCACTACAGAAGCATGATCCTCTCCATTTTACTATGGCAATTGATTTATTATTTGACATAAACTCCCTACACTGCCTGACAGTTTGGCTACTTTCTCCTTTAAACACTTCGTTTTGTTTAAATTTTTTTTTATCGAAAGCACCCACGCAAAGATGCAAAATTAATATTTTATCCACTTATTTCTCTGTTCAAGATATTAGTTCAGTGTGCTTTCCATGAGTTTACCATAAGTGTGCTCGCTAGCGAGTGCGTCAAAAAAATCTATGAAGATGTTAGTTCTTGGAAGTAGCCGCTAGAGGCGCTGCACAATCTGTCATTTTTACATTTTAATGTCATTTTTTACGCAGTCGCTAACAAGCACATCTAATGTAAAGTCATGGTAAGCACACAGGTGTAGTAAGTTTACATTGTTTTCGTTACAACAAAAAAATCGTAAGTAGTTTTAACCGAGGCTCTTCAAAGTTATAAAAACAACCCAAATTGATTCAAGATTCATATCCAGCGGGAACCTTGACAACTAAGATCTCCAAACTTCGCCCAAGTTTGTCTATCTTCATAAATTCGGCGTCCGTTTTTCCTTTATGATAGACACGCCCGCAAGTTTACAACTTTAACCCCTCAAGCGAAGCGTGAGTTAATGTTACAATCTTCTTACTTTTCGGGATTGTCATAATGTCGTAACGATGCAAAAAAGGTCTTTAATTGCCAGTTGCGACACTTTCGGACTTTTCGGAGGGCAGGTCACTTTGTTTTTGTAGTTTGGTGATTACGTTGAAGTTAATGTTGAGGGCCGGTAAAGTCAAATGAAGACGTTCTTTTGTTATTGGAATGTTATTGGAATAGTGGTTTTATTAAAAGGCAAAGCCTAAAATGTCTACATACTTTATTCGTAGTCGTAGTAGAGTCGCTTTTCAAAATAAGTGGCAAGAGGTTATGCCACTTATTTTGAAAAACGATTCCAGTACGATTACAATTTTTCTACTCATTGAAGATTTTAATACTTAGTTACCTATTTTATTTCTCACGAAGTGCATTCTGTATTTTGTTAATTCTGGTAACTATTTTGTTTCTAACATCTTAACTGTTTGTATTTTAATAAATTAAATATTACTTTTCTAACAATCACATTACACGTTTACAATGTTTTAAAATGTTTCTTACGGGATTCGAACTAGCAACATTCACAGATGGCATTGTAGCTAGATACGTACTATTAGGTAGGTAGGTACTAGTTAAAGCATGCGTCTTTATCTGTGAACGTGTTCATTAAAATAATAATACAGAATAATAATGTACTGTAATGTAGGTAAAACTAAAAGGTTTGCAGATCGCAACGACTTGTAAAAAAATGAAGTAATCAAAGTGTAGGCATAAAAACAAACTACACAACTCTTCTGCACTTTATAATCTATGCGAAGGCACGTTCCCTCAAACAAAACGGAAATTCCGGTACAGACAGAGGCTAGTTTTAGAGACGCTGTGAGCTTGGTAGAGGGGGGGGGGGGTTAACCCTCTCCACATTGGTCCCCAAAGTAGGGGGCGCGCCCCCCAGTGGAGGCGCAAAGACCTTTAAAGGGGGGCCATCTGTGTCTTCTTCTGTCATCGTGTCGTGGTCACGTTGAGGCGTTGTTCACATCGGTTGTAGAGGCGGATACAACTCTCCGCATGATCTCCCGCCATCTTTTTCTATTGGCAGACTGTCTGGTGCAGTCACATAAGCCGTCTCCCACTGCTGATTTCACTTGGTCGGTCCAGCGCATTGGAGACCTGCCACGCGATCGGGTTCCTTCGACTTTTCCTTGGACCTTGGACGACCAGTCATTCTATGCTCATATAATGATCTACGTTCTACGCTCTATGTTCTACGCTAATCTGTGTACTTAAGTATAAAAAACCTGCGACCGCTGAGAGAATGCATTCCAGACTGCTCGATACGACCAACTAATCATGTTGACTGGAGGAAGGCGCGGAATTTTTTGTACGGTCGCAAGGGGGCGCGTCTCAAATAAGTTTGGGAACCAATGCTCTACTAAGTTCACTGAAGTTTCCTGTTGGTGGTTTTTGCTGAGGTGTTTAAATACATAGGCGGATTCGGAGGGGTTAAAACTATCCTTTTTGTTGCATTTTTCGTAATCCCCACTTTAGAGGCTGTGATGGAGGTAGGTTTTAAATATGAACACTTTAGTGCAGCGGGTAAGAGCATACCTAGGCACTGACGCCCGTATTCACAAACATTATTAAGAGGTCTCACAGTGCGCGTGGACGCACAGGGTGACACACGAACCAATCACAGTGCTCTATTCAACGCTGTGCGTTCGATTTGCTGCTTCACGTAAGCAAGCATCGTTTGTGAATTCGGGCGTAATTCAGTTAAAGCCGCCTCAATCGCTAGACCTATATCTACTTTAGTTTCCAATTCCAATAATATACACTTTTGGGACTGTACCAGCTATTTAACGGGACTATTCCCACCTCTCGTTCCCACCGCTGCAACTCCTGTGTAGCCAGGATCTACAGCTTGACCGCCAATAAACTCAACCAGTGAAGGTCAAAGTTTGTACCTGCTTTAGTGTAAAATTATATTAAAAGTCGCAATGTAAAAGGGCCCTAAGGCTTCAGTAATATAAAGCCGTCTTTATTAAAGAGATTGTCAAATTATCTAAATAATGAATAACATAAAGTTATAACGATCTTTTTTCCTAGAAAAGGCTGGAATTTTTTGTAGGTACACGAGTACCAAAAGCACTCTAGAAAATTTTCCAGCCTAATTTGTTATCCTACTTACATTATTATCCACTTTACTACACCGTGATTAGGTTCGGTATGCAAAAGCAACTGTTCCTAAAAAATAAATATTCAGAAAGGTCAAAGTTAGCACATAATTTTTCACGTGAATAAGGTAAATATACGCCCGTATTCACAAACATTACTATGAGGTCTCATAGTGCGCGTGGACGCACAGGGTGATACACGAACCAATCACAGAGCTCTATACTAATCAACGCTGTGCGTTGGGTTTGCTGCTTCACTTAAGCAAGCATCGTTTTTGAATACAATTAATAGTCTCAGGTGGGATTCGAACCTAGGCCTGTCTCTCCTGTCCTTGTCGATTAACAAAGTCTTTCTTTGGTTTCAGCCAAATGACGTCCACTGCCACACAGGACAAAGGCCTCCCCCAATGATTTCCACATCACCCGGTTGGTAGCGGCCTGCATCCAGCGCCTTCCTGCTACCTTTATGAGGTTGTCGGCCCACGTTGTGGGTAGACCATAGCGTATAAATATTTTAAGGATAGTTTTAAAAGTTAAGACCTAGCAATACGTTTTATCAGACAAATATAGTAATAGACATAATATAGATCAACTATATTCCGCAATTTTTATAATCCAAAACGAGGAAGCTCTTGACCTGTATCTCACCTGATGGTAAGTGATGATCAGGCCGAAAGATTTGACGATACGTTTCGAATTTAAAACGTCAATTGTCTCTTTATAACGCTACATATATCGAAGTACTTACAAAGACGCATCACATAAAGTATTTCGCAATCGCAATAATAAAAAGCAGGATGGCCGGGGAATCCCGGGAATGCACCGGGAAATCTGAGCGGAGACAAAAAGCGACGGCACGAGCGAAGCAAAAAAGCGCGCTCTTTATAAACGACACAATTGAGGCAAAAGAAGCAGGTTCACTTTGAAGCTTAAAAAATATAACATAATATAATAAAAGTAGAAAAATAAATAAAATAAAAGACTTTTAATAAAAATAACCTATCAGCTTTGCCCTTAGGAGCTTTTCCTTCGTTTGTTCGTTCCTTTCAGTCAAATGACGACCGTTCCTGCGCTATCCGCAACCAGGTTTTTCCCGCGGATTCACAATCACCAGATCGTCGGTCCGTTTTAGTGGGAGGCCTGCCCACGCTACATTTTCCGGCCCGTGGTTGCCACTTGAGAACTTTTCTGTCTTAACGCCCATTATCTCTACAAGATACGACCGGCCCACTGCCACTGGATTTTAGCAATTCTGCGGACTATAAGGCTTTACATGTCTCATTATCTTTTAATCCTACCAGCGCTTCGAACCCAAGATTTGACAAGTGCTGAGAAGAAGCGCTGCAACAAACTCATCACCACTGTCATCCGGTTGAAATAAATAGAAATACCGGTAGTAAGTAGGTACATTTTTGATTCAGGAGCAGCTCTTTGAATTAACTACGCATTCTTGTATGGGTGGTACACGAGTTTATCTTACTAAAACAGGTATACTAAATTGTGTAGTAAAATAAATAATGTAGTGATGTGCTGATCTAGACTTGCAGTTATGACACTACACAAGCATAAAAATCGGGATAATTTGGATTGTCCAGTCTCCGAAACCAGCGTCTGTTCAAGAAATAACGAGTGAACCAGCCATCGCTTCACTCAACCATAGCATTGTATCAAAAGAGAACTTACTACACCATACTCCCGTGTGCGAATAGCAAGACAATTACTTGTGAAGTTGTGAATTACTTTTAAGTTTGACGGGATATTCTTGTTTTGCTTTCAAGTTTGTCAAGTCAAGCACTTTATTTAGCCACTAGCATTAGCCCGCGACTTCGCTTGATATTTCAGTCATAATTATTTTATAGTTCTAAACACTTTCCGTCGATATACCGCAGTTAAAACACTTATGACCGTTTTCACCATTAATCCCTTATTTTAAGTGACCCCTATGGACAGGGATCTCGTTTTCATAGGGGCACATAAAAATTGGGGATTGATGGTGAAAACGGGCATTATTCTGCATAAATATAAATAAATGTATCCTTGACACGGTTTGTTTAAATGAAATTAGAGTCCTTTCAAAATTAAGTTAGAAACTCAAAGCTTTTAATCAGTAGTTAGGTCCTTTCCAGAGCGCTTATACACGTCCCAAATATAGCTTGCCCTACCATCGCTTCTTGACAACATATACATATGGGCTGGTGCTGAGAAGAAGTGGCGGAAGAAACTCAATCACCTTTGTCAGCCAGTTATTATGTAAGATAAGAATATTTTTAAGGAAAATCAACTTCTATGACTGACATTTTTTAGGCTGCACCACCTAACTTTAACCTTAACTATAACCGGTGTTTTTTGTATGGAGTTTGACAGATTTTTGACGTTCGTCAAAGTTAAAGTAAGATGGTGCTCAACCTTAGTTTTGTAATTTCATCATTATCAACATTTTAGCTTTAGGACGTCTGTCTACTGCTAAACATAACCTAACATAGCCCCTGAAACCTTATAAGATCATCTGTCCGCCTCGCGTTATTATTCAAAGTAACATTCATATCAATAAACTAATAAAAGTTCCAATATAAAAGAAATAATAAATTAACTTTTATATCTTTCAATAAAGCTACCACTAACGTTTTAATAAAAAGGCAATAAACACAAATATATGTTAACATGTAAACAAACCACATAGACCGCTGAAGGGCGCGGTAACAAATAATATATATCAATACATCACACATACTCTGGCAGAAAATAACATGGTGGCATGAATCATCATAATATTGCCAATAACTTAGGTGGAATATGCTTTTGCCTGTCCCTATATGTTGGGGTATATAACTATAAGTCGCCAATCGCCATGTATATGTTTAGATGTTGCAGTGGATTAGATCAATCCGGCATTTGAAATAATGCCCTGGTTTTGCTTTGTAACTTTTTCGCAAGCAACAACAAAATATGTAAATTGAAACTTCGTAATTGATTTATAGTAAAACAGTAATCGGACATAATTGTTTGAAGCAGTTGAAGAAAGCTGTCAGCATACCTACGTTTTTTGGAAAATAAACTGTTTGTTGCAGGATCCCTTTTAGTTTACGTCTATAATGTGTTTTAATTATTAATGTTCACACGAACATCCCGTTTGCAATGTCTCGCAAAAAACCGATAAGTTCGAATTTGTCATTCAAATTGCAAAAACACAACAAGCTCGAGTTTTGAGAGCGTTCTAATATGGCCTTAGACAAATTCGGTCATTTATTCTTTCTCGTATCTCCTCATCATTATACCTCGTATAATCCACATTTTACGCCAAAAACATCCATTCATTTATGCATGCATTTTATGTATCACTAGCCAACATAAAAAAGTCTCACGCCAAAAGCTTTAATTCGAGTCACAATTCACTTTAAATATAATCGGGCGCACGTGGCAGGTCGCGGCCCGACAGATTTCATATTTGCGAAACAAGCAATCTGTCCGGACGTTTCGGTAAACATCCGATATTTCATTACGAGCTGCGACACGGGGCAATCACGAAATCAATACGACTTTTTGCTGTAGGTATTTTTAGTTTTATTGTTGGAATTTTACTGAGTAGTTTTATGTTGTGTTAGTTGGGAGTCTAGTGTCAGAGTTTATGAGTACAGGCATCTGATAGCTCAATCGGATCACCTGCTATAGTGGTCCGTCCGTTTGTTTCAGCCACAGAATATAGAAAGGGTTAGAAGGACCTTGTGGGCGGGGCAGGTGCGTTTCAACTTCATAGTTTACTTATGCAAACGCTCTGTTCTGTGGTTTCAGCCAAATGACATCCACTGCTGGACAAAAGCCTCCTCCAAGGTTTTCCACAACGAATGGCCCTACACTTCCCGCGACCTTCATTAGAACGTCGGCCCACCTGGTGGGAGGCCTGCCCAGAATTCCCACTACGTTTTCCAGCCCGTGGACACCACTCGAGAACTTTTCTGCCACAGCGGCCATCAGCTCTACAAGCTATGTCAATTAAGTTTAGCAATCTGCAGGCTTTGTCAATAACTTTGATTTTTAATATTTTAAACTATTATGTTGCATTTTTTACTATGAAACGTCGGGAGGGTAAATATTATTTACCGTTAAAATAGATATTGTTGCAATAAATCCCGTGAAGTGATAACTCTGATTTTTTTTACATCATCATCATCATCATCATTTCAGCCATAGAACGTCCACTGCTGAACATAGGCCTCCCCCAATGCTTTCCATGTTGATCGATTGGTAGCGGCCTGCGTCCAGCACTTCCCTGCTACCTTTATGATTTTTTTCTATCTCCTCATTTCAGAATCAAACTTCGTTCGTTTCAGCCAAATGACGTCCACTGCTGGACAAAAGCCTCCCCCGAGGATTTTCATAATGACCGGTCCTGCGCTGCCCGCATCCAGGCACCTCCCGCGACCTTCACCAGATCGTCGGTCCACCTAGTAGGGGTTCTTCCAGATTCAAACTTATTTACCGTAATTCATTTAACGTACTACATTTTTCAGTAACCATACCAACTACAACAGCAAAGCAAGCGTAACAAAGTACCAACTGTGGGTAGTTCGTCCCACGCAAATAGTGAATGCAAACACTGCGCGGGACACGCGGCCCGAGACACTGATGTAGGGTGACCATGATTTCTGGAGACAGTGGGACAAATCCCGATGTAAATTTTCCCGTGGAAACTTGACCTTCATTATGTTTTATTGGCGGTCAAACTGTAGATCCTGACTGCAAAGGAGTTGCAGCGATGTGAACGAGACGTGGGAATGGTCCCTATGACGAAAGAGAACGCAACTTAAATTATTTTTTCAACAAAAAAACTTATTTTTTCTGGACAAAGGCCTTCCCAAAGAATTTCCACTACGACCGATCCTGCGCTAAGTGCATCTATGTAGTTTTATTATTGTACACTTAGATAGAATGAGATTCTGTTTAAACTTCTATGAAAAAGTTTTGAATGCGTTTTGATATACAACGAGTTTAATAATCCTCGTAATTAGTGTGATTAAACTATATGCGATAATTAAATGCACAAAGGGCTTATTCCAGCATCTAAACCTATCAAATACTGAGACATTATGTACAGATTAATTAACAGATTATGAGGACGTTAATTAGTATTGAGTGCATTAACCCTTCCACTTGTGTCTGGATACTTTGAGTATTTTAGGAGTCTAATTAAAAAGTCATAAAAGTAATTTATTTTCAGCAAATATGCTTTTAAAAAGCGCTTTAATCTCTGAGTAGAGGCACGAAAGTAGCATGAAGTTTTTTCGGCGTAGCTCATGAATTCAAATGGAACTATTTAGGTAAGAAATCGTTAAAGCTAAAACCTATAAACCGTAAAAATCATGAAATACCTAGTCATCAATATAAAAAGGATTTTTTAAGTGGCTCTTTTGTCTCAACTGATAGGCGATACAATCCGCGTTTAAAACATCTCACTTCCAATTTTCTTTTTTCAACTTTTCCTTACCATCATCGTATTGTGCCCTCTACAATAAAAAGCTTCAATCAGTTTATATTTTTTTTTACTTATCCCGTTTTTTCCCCAAAGCTTGGCCACCCTACTCCTCGACTGCAAGAAGATAGAAAAATAACGTTGTTCTAACAGCGCCTCGCCTCGGGACAACTGTTTAGCCTTTTAACAGGCGGATGTAGGCTTCTGTTCTGTAAAATGTAAACGCGGCAATATTTCAGGAACAAGGGTTGAGCTCTGCTGAAATTAATGGTTAAGAACTTTTGGAATTCTTTGAAAAGTCTTTCATCTTTTAGGCGCATAATTAAAGTGATGAAAAGACGTTTTAAAAAGTAACCAAGACATAATATTTCCTACAAGTTATTTATACAACTGTAAGTTTTATTATCACACTAGCGGCCGCCCGCGACGTCGTACGCGTGGATGCCGTTTTACCCCCTTAGGGGTGGAGTTTCGTAAAATCCTTTCTTAGCGGATGCCTACGTCATAATATCTACCTGCATGCCACATTTCATCCTGATCCATACAGTGGTTTGGGCTGTGCGTTGATAGATCACTATGTCAGTCAGTCACCTTTGAGTTATATATTTAAAAATAGGGGCAACATTATGGGTGCGCACTCCGATTCTAGGACGTAGCACACTTACTTATCAACTCGGAAAGGGATCGTAACCGTATCAACTCGAGGCGGTCAGTATTTTTTGTATGAAACTCCATACTGCAACGCACACTTAACCGCACCGTAAAAACGCCTCGCCTCGCGGTTGACAGCGGCAGGCAATGACAGCTCGCGAAAGGCAATGACAGCTCGCGAAAGGCGATACAGTGTTGATCCCTTTCCGAGTTGATAAGTCTGCTATTCTGCCGAAGCAATTTCGTAAAAAGTGTGTCCCCTCTCCTTCATGACGATCGATCAAAAGAGAGATGCAGGTTATGGCGTGAGAGAGCTGATCTCCCCTGCCCTTTTGTCCCTGTGTCTGAAAGTCCTCCACCTGGACATGAGCTCCCCTGGTTTACCTGGAAGTCTTTAAATAGACTTCGGACGCAGGTTGGCCGTAGTAAGGACAATCCGGTCAGGGGATTCTTGGTTGGCTTAAACATAGAGTGCAGGTGCGGTTTTGTTCCCCAGTCGATGAAGCACCTGCTGTCGTGCCCTGAGTGCCCAAGCAACTGCATTCAGGAGGATTTGATGAGTGCTGCTGACAACGCCACTCTTGTGGCGGACTTTTGGGCTGGCACTGTGTAGGTTTGTTATGACCTCCCAATCATCCCCCTCAAGAATGTCGGTTTCCATCTACCTCAATAAGACGTAGCTAATTAGATTTTTAATTAGCCAACAATAAAACCGAGCGTATAATTTAGTCTCGAGCAAATTCCCAAATTAATTATGTCCCAGTACTCTTGCCACTTGGTGCTCTTTGAATTTCGCGTTGGCAACGATTTTACTATTATTTAATCCGGGGAAAGGAGGGTGAGTGTACACGGGCTAGTATTGCGCACAGCTTCGCGTTATTAAAATCGTTCAAATAAGAAATAAATAAATGGTTTTTAACGCCTGTTTGTACCTATTCGGAACTTCTCTCTGTTTACTTCCGTTCTCTATCTGTCTGTCTAAACCGTAGAAATTATTACGGTAATTTAACTACTTACTACTATTTTGTTTCTAGTAAAATAACCAAAATCATAAAGTTGAATGAAAATTTAAATCGCGGGGGTGATTTTTGAGGGACATAGCAGAAAGGCGTCTTATTGTTGACGTTTTTTTGCTTCCGAAATAATACAAACAGATAATTTTGCTGTACAGTATAGTGCACAGTAATAAACTTGTGTTATGGTACAGAACGGCATAATACCTATGTCCATTTCACGATATCCACCGTTTCACGACATTCACGGGAAGAGTTGAAGTCATTACTATCAACTCCAACTGCCAAAACCACTCGATTGGTTTTTGCTTTAGACTACATTTTGAAACCAGTCAGTCTGCCAACAGAGAAAGATGGCGGGAGATCGAGCGGAGAGTTGTATCCGCCTCTACAACCGATGTGAACAACGCCTCAACGTGACCACGACCGTTCTGCCAAGAGTGAAAAGAATAAAAAGAAGAATTTTTAAAAAGCTGTGTCATCGAGCAGTTTACCGAACATGCTCGCCGCAATTTCTCCCCGTGTGTCGCCATAACCAAGTTCTAAGGAGAGAGCTATCCCATGTTAGTCTGTTTGAAATTTATAGCGACACACAGCCGACTTCTCTGTGTGTGTTATTTATTCTTTGCCCACATTGTTCTGTTTAAATATTTCATTTAATTTCTTGGAATCTTCCGTGGAATATTGAAGATATACGAGTAATTATTACATAGCAAAAATCCTTATTTGCTAGTAAATAGTAATTATATTTCCTCCATTTTATCTTAGTAACTTAGGCTGGGTTGTACCATCTTATTTTAACTTTATCAAACGTCAGAAATCTGTCAAACTCCATATAACTAACAACGGTTATCGTTAAAGTTACGGTCAAAGTTAGGTGGTGTAACTCAGCCTTAGTTAAGTACCATACGTCTCGTGTATCATAGCACTCAATAGTGAAGAGTAGAAAAAAGTATTTTTGATCATAAGAGATAAAAAACTTTATGGCGGTGATGATAGGCAATCACCATCTCCCAAAAACTACTGAACGGATGCAAGCAATTTTCGCCAAAATAAGAGTTATTCATACGAAAAGTTTATTTGCCAAAAAAAAACATTTCATAGATATAATCCCGGTATTTGAGAGACTTTTTGTGACAAAACCGATTCACGCGGGCAAAGTCACAGGCTAAAGTTGTTTGTAATATTTTTACGAGCGACGTCACTAGTTCGCCGTTTAATTGACTTCCTATATCAGTTTCGAAGCAACCAAATATCTTAACTTAAGTTGAGTTTCTACGGCAACAATGAAGAGTTCTTTCAGTTAGAGAATTTACCTTGAAATTATTGATATGATCCCTACTAATGTTTGTTATAATGCGAAAATCGGTCTGTCTGTTGTTACGCTTTCACATTTTAAATCACTGAACTGATTTTGTTTGGTACGAGTATAAGAAAGAGTTTGAGGACATAGGACAGTTTTCATCTCGTTTGAAACAGGTGCTCTATGTGGACTAGGCCAGGTGCTATTCGTGCGAGTGCTATTTGGACGGATGCTCTATGTGGACTACGTCAAAATTTACGGTAAAAGGTAGTGCTGTTATACATATTATACCTTAGTCTATCAGGAATTCAGGAGCTTATTTACTGACAAAACAATCGTCATAATACTGATAGAGAGAGTTTACCACTTTCAATACAATTGTAATACCGATGAACGAACATCACACCTTTGGGACGACGAACTACTTTCGTGCGCGATATATTCGCTCGCTAATCTACGTGCGAGTTGCGTAATAGGCGACCTGGGTGGTATAAATATTCCCCCAATATTTGGGGTAATTACGTGGATTACTGCAATTACAGGAATTGGGATAGAAATGCGACTATTGTAACCAGGTGTGTGTATTTGATGACAGCCTGGCCTAGTGGATCCGGACTACCATGCCAAAGGTGGGTTCGATTATCACACGATATTTATGAACATAGTATTGGTCTGGGTGTTTTTTTATGTAATATGTATGTTTACAAGAAATAGTTAAAAATCGTCCTCACTTCACAACCTCTACACCTAAAGCTTCAACCACACCAACGGGTGCAGATTGCCATCGCCGGCGCGAACAAAGGCCAATGACGTGTTGTGATTCCTGACCCGACCACGACATGGAACGGAGTTTTTACTGTGCCACTTATCCCAAGAATTTGTGCCTTGTACTTTTTGAGTAATAAGAGGACGATTGTGGTCGGGCTGGAGATCACGGTTCCTGGTCCGACCACAAGCAGATCTAATAAAATATCAATAGTGTGAAATTACTGATTATGCCAAAAATATGTGTCAAACTGTGCCTTTAACAAACGTAAAGCATTTTCTTATCACAGAATAAATCTAGATTCGGATTAGTTAGTTTTTAGCATGCTCATTTGAACACTTTGTTGTGACAATTACGTCGTCTAGGTAACTTTAAGTAATCGATGTTCACCGATTACTTGAAGATTTCTCGTCCGATTTGAGTTCACGCGACCTGTCATTTCCCTATGATCGCGCCGTGAACGCACCGGCGATGGCGGTCTGCACGCGTTGGTGTGGTTGAAGTATAAATCAAAAATGTAGCTCACATGAGTGATATAAGTGAAAAATTTAATTACAGTGTAGTAAAGAAATGGTCAAGCTACATATTTTGACTAAGGTGTAGTTTGTGAAGTTAGGTCGAGTTGAGTTAGAAGCTTGGCTCTATATAAGATCTGAAAACTTTTTGACATGAAACCTTTTTTTTAGAATTTTACTTCTTTTTAACAGTTGCTTATTTTAATGGGTAATCCCAAATAAATTTCCGTCCTCCTAATTCGGCGAGGATCGAACCAACGTTCCTTGGATCTAGAGCCGGCCAGTCCGAAACCTTCACCGTTGGGCTTTAGTCGCCTCAAATTATAATAATTAATTTTATTTAAAGGTTACCCATCATAGTTCATCCAACTCTAACGGCCTCCAACTTTCAAATACTAAGCCGCTTACCGAACTCCTATAAATGCTTCAACGGAATTTGTCTACAATCTTCGTTTCCAGGAACACAAAACTCCATTTCAGAAGTGATTCCAGTTACAATTCCTGAAATTGGACCCATCTCCAATTAGACGGAGTTTAATTTTCATAATTCCATTGAAAACTTGGGGAGTGGTACTTTGATTCCAGAGATTATTGGTTGGTAAAGCCTGGTCCGTGAGCACGTAGAATTTTGTCCAATGACCCCAAGCTACCCATCCTTATCGCTCGCGCGTAATTATATTGCTGTCGCGACTGTGCGACGAGCGCCCGCAGTGAGTGTTTCAAAATTCTACGTGCTCACGGACCAGGCTTTACTTAGGTGGTACCATAAAGTCAAAAAAATATACCTAGCGGGATAGAGCAACAAAGGACTGGGACAGCGAGATCTCACTAGCAGCAACACAGTGTTCTTCTTCTTGTCGTGTCGACAACAAACCTACACAGTGTCAGCCCAAAACTCCCCCACAAGAGTGGCGTTGTCAGCAGCACTCATCAAATCCTTCTGAGTGTACTTGCAAGCAACACAGTGTGATAAAAAGAGATACGTTATGCGACGTAACAGAACCGTTTTTGCAATAATTTGACAGTTCGTTAGCACTCATTGGCACGCTGAAAAGGGCTCTGATATTTTTTCAGATTTTATCATGGATGTTTCAAAGTCAAAGTCAAAATTTCTATTTGTATAGACTATTAAATAGTTCTTACAAATCCTCAAATATTTTGCTCTTAAGGAGCCTCTACATGTCTCATAATCTTTTTACCCTACCAGCGCTTCGAGACCAACATTTGGCAAGTGCTGAGAAGAAGCGCCGCAACAAACTCAGTCAACACTGTCTGCCGGTTAATATAAATAAATAGAAAAAGCAGTAGTAGGTGGGTACTTCTCATTTACACTCAAATTTGATGGTCACACAATAATAGTTCGTAAACGGTATAAGTTAGAACAATAACTTTGAAATCAGATGATAAAATATCTATTTAGCTACATACAAAATAAATTTTATCGTAATAAACGCAAAAATAATATGAAAAAATCACATGAAACGATAAAAAACGGGGTCATTTTTCGCGTTCTCATCGTGTCACACCTTCGGTTGCAATGAAACATTTGGTTACTGCATTCACAATTTTCATTCAATTTGTGTGTAGCATATACTAAAATCATCGTTATTAAATATACTTTCCACACAATAGTCAAAAAAATATCTTCTTATAATTATTTTGAATTGAGAAAGCGAAATACGTTGGTCACACGATTTTAGGTACCTAAAATTTTGAGTAATAATACAAGATTGCCGTTAAACTGAACACNTATACCAGTGACACATACTGAATTCATGAAATCACCTTTTATACCTAATTTGTCTTTCAGATCCTTGCTAACAAATGATGATTGACTCCCCGAGTCTAGTAGACAACGAGCCTGATGGCTTTGATTTGTCTCATTGTTTGTTAATAT
This sequence comes from Ostrinia furnacalis, assembly GCF_004193835.3. Classification (NCBI taxonomy): domain Eukaryota; kingdom Metazoa; phylum Arthropoda; class Insecta; order Lepidoptera; family Crambidae; genus Ostrinia; species Ostrinia furnacalis. The sequence continues at coordinate 101,891 of NW_021136115.1, read as the reverse complement.
GACATTAGCTGTACACAACAATACTTGATTTGAAATACATGTTGATAGTGAAGTAGATTTAGTAACTGTTGACCTCTCTTCTGCACCCTGTACAGGTTCATTGGACTTATCTGAGTGCAAAAGAGAGTTATGCTTTCTTTTACATATATTGCATGGCCCTGATTTGCACTGGTGAACAAAATGCCCGCTACGGAGACAGTTAATGCATGCTTTTAACTTGAGAATTTGTTGAAGTCTGTTCTCCGGTGACATATTTAGAAACTTTTTGCAATAGTAAACCAAATGCTCACCATCACAAACCATACATGACCTCTGTTGTTGGCCTGCCATGGCCCTATCAGAAGACGCAGCAACAAAAGCCCTTTGAAATTTGTTGGGTGGCTTGAAACCTTTGTCACTACCTCCCGCTGAGAGCAATTCAACTAGATCTGCTCTTTTCCTTAAAAATTGATAAAAATCTTCTAATGTTGGCTTGTTTGTCATGTTAATTTTGTGTTCCTCCCATTTGCTACAAGTAACACTATTTAACTTGGCAGAGTACATAAAAATTATTAAAGAATCCCAATTGTCTGTGTTCTCCCCCAAACTACTCAATGCTCTTAGATTTTTAGAAATATGGTCAACTAGAAACCTCAATGATTGCTCACATTCCTTGTTGTTTATGGGAATATCAAATAATGACCTAAGATGTGAGTGAACCAATTGATGTTTATTGTTAAAGCGATCACAAATCAAGTTCCATGCAATATCATAGTTCGCATCGGAAAGCTCCAGTGACTCAATTACTGAAGCAGCATTTCCTATCAATGAGCCCTTTAAATATTGAAATTTAATAATTTTTGACAAAGTAACATTTTCGTGAATTAGAGAAGCAAAAACGTCATGAAATTCCAACCACTTGTTTAAATCACCACTAAATGTAGGCAACTGAACAATGGGTAATTTAACATTGTTTACCATTGAATTTTGAAAATTTGCATTATTTATAGTTTCAGTCGCTGAGTTTCCTGAACAATCTACAATATTTCTCTCAATTAATTCTTGGGCTTCTGCAATAACTGAATAAAATATATTTTCTGTCTCATATCTTTCAGCAAAAATAGACTCTGAAGGAGTTTCACTAGTATGTTCTTTAAGCTCTAGATTAGACTGCACTGTGTCATATTCAGAGAATAACTCTTCTATCTTTGCTAGTCTATTTTGTAACTCTTTAGTCTGCAGCGCAGTCAACGTTGTCAAACCTTTTAACAATTGCAAATAACCTTTGAAATTTGTCAACCTGCCCTTTATCGACCCTCTCTTTATCCTAAGCTCCTTAGCGTCAGCCATTGCAACAAATTAAACAACAACTCAAACTTTGGTAATTACTTGCACTTGAAAATGAAATGAACAAAAACGCTTCACCGCACTTTGCACAACAAAATAATAAAAGGCACTATAAATACCTCTGTTTGAAGCAAACCCTTGAAGCAGCTGTGAAGTAGCGAAGGTTGAGGATAATTGCTGGGTGCCGTAGCATACACAAGGGGTTCCCAAGCGTGGGGTCCGAGCCAAAGCGTTGGGTGCGAGCGCGCGCACCGGTTCTGAAAATTTCAGCCGGGTGGATAAGCACTTTGACTTAGCAGCACTGCTAGTTGACTAGGGTTTAAAAGATGTTGAAGACAAATGCAAAAGAAATAAATTATATGAATCCAATGTTACATAGAAATGTTTTGGGAAATACACGTTATGAGCAAATTAACGGTGAAAATTGCGCAGAAAAAAGCTACACGGATCTTGGATGAAATGATAGGATTGGAACGAGCACTATCCTCGAGTTCAACGCTCCAAACGCCAAGCCTCCGCCGTTTTTTCTCATTTTCTTCTATGCCGCCATTTTGTCCAAGCCTTCCACGTCGAGTCCGTGCATCGCCTCGAATTTCTCCTTTTTGCGGAGTCCTGTCACGGTCGCCAAAAATTGTTCGGGATTCTTATAGATGAAGGAGACGCTGTTTCGTGTTTCAAACGGTTTACTACCAAGAATATCTTGTTACAAGGAAATACATTAAAATTGCGTAGTTGCTCTGATGTGAACGATGTAAAAACAAAAGAGATGTGACAGGCGCGCGCGGGGCCCCGCGGGCGCGGGCGGTGGGGCACGCGGCGTAGTGATGTTCTTGTGAACAATTGGTAATATATTATTATTTACTTTAATAATAATAACAGGATCACTGTAATTATTATTAACTACTATCGCGCATTAACTTTTTAATTATGGCGAAATTCGTACCGCCTATGTTTATCAAAAATAATGCCTATATTAGGCTTTCAACTAGCTCTTATAGTAATTACATAGTTGACAGTTACTAATCCCTTCTACTATTGTTATTGTTTTTGTAAAAACTTAAAAATCGCAAGCAACTCATGATTTTTTCATTCAAAATTAGAAAATAGAAAATAATAATTTACTTCTATTTATCGATAATAGGAAACCGTATTAGAACACGAGCCCTGCACTATGTTACGACCGGCACATGCGGCCGTACTGTGTATTTTCACGCGTCAGTGGATATCGGAAGAAATAAAATACATTGCGCAGTAGTTACGCATGACATAAAGTGGTTGCTGACTAAATCGTCAATGTACAACGTGTTTGAATTTTTATCACCACTAATTTCGATATCGCAGTAAATGTCACGGCACTGAATTCGTTCGTAAAAATGTTTAGTTTTTTTTATTTATAAGCAAAATACCAATGGATTTGCAATACTTACATGTGGTAAATGACTTCATTGTTCCTGTAGTTCTTCGTTTCACTTATGTTATTGCACGTTACGACGCATTATCCAACAATATCGGAGAATATTTCCTCAGTACGACTGAATCGCGACTAATCTGGCGTCGCGGCCGATGTTCGTTTCTGGGCATATCGCGGAGACACGCGCCACGCCCCCGTTTCACATCTATTCCCTTCTATGATCTGAGGTCAGATCGCATCAATACAAAATGTATAGAGATCGACAATGTTGTTCATACATGATGCGGGCTGCGTTCACTTTGACCTGACCGCTGGTTAATATAACTCAAAGGTGATTGACTGACTGATTGGCTGACTGACATAGTGATCTATCAATGCACAGCCAAAACCACTGGACGGATCGGGCTGAAATTTGGCATGCAGGTAGAAGACGTAGTCATGCGCTAAGAAAGGATTTTACTAAATTCCACCCCTGAGGGGGTAAAACGGGATCCACGCGTACGAAGTCGCGGGACGCCGCTAGTCCTTTAAATAACTAACTAGCTGACCCGGCGAACTTTGTTCCGCCTTAATGGCAATAAGTAAATAAGCAGACTTTTGTTATTTCGAACGGGATAAAAAGTATCCTATGTCCTTCTCCTGGCTCTAAAATACTTCCCTGTCAATTTTCAGCTAAATCGGTTCAGCCGTTCTTGAGTTATAAGTGGAGTAACTAACACGACTTTCTTTTATATATATAGAATATCATCCTTTAAAAATATTTAAACTCATTGAATGCCCAAGCCTTTTCCTTATTTTAATATTTTATTTGCGTGAAGTTTGTGCTTTCTATGAAAATATTAATTTAATTACAATTTCTATAGAAATATCATGGAGGCGTGCTCTAACACAAAATTAACATTAGAACAAAACGGCTAACTTATTCAGTTTCGAGGTAATAATTAGTGAAAGAAGTTTGATTAAAAGAAACCTCGTTGTTAATTTCAAAGTGCTATTATTATGAAAATTAAAGTTTCTGTTTGTTGAACTAGCATGCTCAGACCGTTGAACCAATTTTAATGAACTTAGGTATACTTAGAATGAAAACTGAAGCAGAATAGGGGCTACATGTGGCTGTAAAATAACCCAGTGTCCTAGGTACAGTGAAGTTTGATAAAGTCGTAACGATGCGATCACGAATGCAATTGTCTACAGACGTTGTAGGTACTACAAAGACATCGATTTCTGATCCCGCAATGGGTGGAGGCCGCGTACCGGAAAACGCAGCGTGGGACGTCCGCCTACAAGGTAGACCGACGACATCATAAAGGCAGCAAGGGCCGCTACCAATCGAAAAACGTGGAAAGCATCGGGGAAGGCCTATGTTCAGCAGTGGACGTCCTATGGCTGAAATGATGATGATGATGATGATGAAGATTAATGAGTGCTGATACTAGTTTTTTTTAAAGACGTAGGGCTTTCATAATACTTGTATTTAAAATCTGCTTGGAACCTATTTCATCGTCCTGCTTTATAAATAATAAACTCTTTATAAAATAAGCTTGTCTATTTGATAGGAAGTAATATAAATAATCCAAGTTCCTTCTTCACTGTTTCTATAAAAGTAACTAAAACATCACCACCAATACTTTGACAAATCACACACGATTAGCGCTAAGCTTTTAATTAACATTCCAAGCTTTACCGACACAAATTCGCCGAAAGCTCCCAAAGCTCCCGAGGCGGTGCACTCGTGCGCATGACTCGCTTCCGTTCCGTTTGAAGTCCTGACGGCTGTTGACTCGACACTCGGGTCTAAACGGGTAGAGTAACTGGCTTTGACTCGGAAAATCGTTGAATGAGACCTGTGCTTACCATGAGTTTACGTTAGGTGTGCTCGCTAGCGACTGCGTCAAAAAATCTATGAAGGTTTTAGTTCCTGAAAGTAGCCGCTAGGAGCGTTGTACAATTTGTCGTTCATTTAATGATATTTTTTTACGTAGTCGTTAGCGAGCACAACTAACGTAAACTCATGTTAAGCACACAGATCGTTGCATCGGTTCACCTATGACACATTATTTCTACCCCAACGCAATGGCATACCATAAAAAAACATCTTAGTCCCAACGGCCATCAGTTCTACCGCCCACTGTCACTTGAGTTTGACAGTTACTTTGGTTCTCTTACGGATCTTCTTATTTCAGAATCGATAATAGTTCAATGCTGATCTGCTGAACAGAATATGGATATTTCTTTTGATATTTCGATATTGCTACCATTGGAAAAGGGAATGGACATTCATAAATAATTCCTTGATTGTAAGCAAAAATAAATCGAGCCAAAATAACAGAACCCACAAATCATGGGTTTATATTTCCCTTTTATTTCCGTCCCAACACCTCATGTGATCTTTGGAAGGCCGAAATTTAATAATTAGACATTACATAATTATCTCATTGAGCAATAAACCCGGGTGGAGCCCCTGAATGGGCCCTTTCGACCCAAGGACACGGAAACAATCGCGGGCACACATTAAATGATTACAATGAAAAAAACACGGCACGCGAGCGTTAGGGTTGAGGGGACATTTTTGGGAATTGTTATTTAAATTCTTACACCATGTGATGTCATTTCTCAAGGGAGCTTTATTGCTTCCTTGTGGGAAGATAATGGTTTGTTTTGAAGGCTGACACTGGTTAATTTATTCAAAATGTAGTGGTAGAAGTGGAAGGGTTAAAATTATTTCAGTTTTGTGAAGTCGCTCTTGAAAAGTAACTAGGTATAATTGCAAAAAATATATGTATTTCATGACTTTTACTTAAAGTAGAAGTGCATAATATTGTTATAATAGGTATTAAAATAAAACAAATTAAATTAATAAAGTTTCTTTATTTGATTTTAAAACATAGTTTCTTCTCTTTCTCTGCAGGTTTGGAAAAATTAAGATCAAAGACTTACTGTCTTAGTACTCTACGGAGATACTGAAAATTAAGCCTCAGTTGACTTATTCCGTAACTAAACATTAACAGGAGTTTTTCTATGGAGTTTGACAGACTTTTGACCTTTGTTAAAATTATGTGCGATGGTGCAACCCAGCCTAACGCCCGTATTCACAAACGATGCTTGCTTAAGTGAAGCAGCAATTCCAACGCACAGAGTTGAATAGAGCTCTGTGATTTCCTTTTTTTTTTTGTGAGTAACCTTGTGCGTCCACGCCCACTGTGAGACCTCATAGTAATTTTTGTGAATACGGGCGTAAGTCTAAAGGTACAGAAATACATGTCACTATTTCGCGCAGCCCTATTCAAGGTTGCCATATAGAAATTATTTCAGCACGCTCAATCAGACGGGTTTTGGCGGATTACCGGCGCGTTTTTAACTTTAGCCACGCCAGTCCCGGGGGTGAATGGGAACTTATGTGGGTACAAACTGGGTTGAACCGGCCTGGTGTTGAAATGGGGTCCAGTGGGACCGTCAACCTGTGCTTTCGGATTTGAAATGTTTATAAATGTTCAGTGAGCTGAGTTTTGTGGGGGAGAAAATGTGGGTTAGTTTAAACAAGTTGCGAAGAACGATTATGTTTCGAATATTTAAATCAGGCAGACGATTGGTTGTAAGTTTACAACATTTTTTTGCGAATAATTTACTAATATTAAAGGTTATGAGAACCAGAAGTCAATTCCCAGTTTCAAATTTAATTCTCAGTGGAGGCAATTTTCTGGCGGTTGGACTTGTCCTAAGTCCGCCTGGCGAACTACCACCATCTTACCAAAGTCTCTAACCATAAACAGCGCTGTTTACACCATTACTCTGTTAACAATATTCCTCTGTGGTCGAGGGTTCCGGCTTCTCTTCATAAATTTGTTACGAAGAGAGCAAAAATAAAAAGCCGTTTTGCGTTTGTTCGAAAGACTGACGTCTTTATTTTGTTTCAATTTCTTTTTAATTCCTGTCCTTGACACCGGGTGAAGCTCGTTTCCACCCTCGGTCTGATCATAAATTTCCATCAGGTGCAGAAACGTCTTAAATAAAACTTGTCTTACCACTTGTTAAAATTATCTCATTTAAACTTAAAGATAAAAACTATTACACAAAGCCATAATAGTAGCAGTACCCTTATGTTTAGTAAAAAGCTTCAGAAGCATTTATTTTCAAAACCTGTTTTGTGTAAAAATAATCAGAGTGCAAAGTGTCCCCATTCTCATGGCAGAGTTGTCCCAAGACATTGTCCCGATAACGGGTTCATTATTATGATTACCACATCCTCACCGCACCCTGGCCTCTAATACCACCACATATGGTCCACATCCCTGAAGCAAAACTTCGGCTAGACCCTTAGTAATAAGATAATAAAGAACGGACATTTTCTGCTTTGGCCCATACAAATATGTTTGTCATAACTAAAATTGGAACAGAAAGGTTAACTTCTAAACAAGCAAATTTTTTGGCAGTAGCGTGCAAAAGTAATACTACGTTAGAACGACACACTGCGTCTGATCCAAATCCAACAAATGTCGTTACAAATCCAACAAACGTGGTTTTGGTGTATTTATTATTAAAGCGGCAAACATTATGTGAACATTTATAGTATGTAGGTAACTGAGTAAGAAGTCCTTGAGTACAAAGCCATAAAAGTTGCACTTAGCACTTACTTCACTCTGCATTACCGCCCTTGTGTGTCTATGGTACCCAGTGGGCTGTTAGATAGAAAAAAGTTATATTAAAAAATACGCAGCTCGGACTGCAAACATCATACATTTTAGGACTTGTATTGTACCATTTGCAAGGACGTTACCTTACAAAGAAATGCTCTTAGATACTCACCGTAAGACAATCACGGATAGGCGTTGATATTGTGTATGCGCCATCAAAATCACTCTACGAAAATGCGGTTGTGTGAGTAGGCGACATTGATCTTGTAACATATTTATCATTATTTATTTTATTAGTATTTGAGGTGCACTGATTTTGGACAACGTAAACGTACTGAGCCTATCTCTACTATGTGTTTATCCCCCACATTCGTATGGATTAGTTTGGCTAGTCAGCCGTTTTGTATTTATTAGTTTCGATCAAACCGTAATTATGTTATTATTCTTGCTACTTATTTTCGTAGTCAATATCTTGTAACTAATTAGTTTTCTTCCTCAACGACAGTGTTTGTTGATAAATATGTGATATCGGATACTAATGGAAGAACAATTCGTTAGGGAATTGGATAATTATCCGGAAAGAAATATAAGGAGATTAGTATTAATAACAACAATGTTACGACTACGAGTAATTAGGTATAAGTATAGTATTGAATTTATATACGGGACTATTCCCACCTCTCGTTCCCACCGCTGCAACTCCTGTGTAGCTAGGATCTACAGCTTGACCGCCAATAACAACCTAACCAGTTAATTATTAAATTCATCTGTGACTTTTACCTACTTTGACTTGGAACTTAAATAATTCATGCCCAAGCAGTGAACGCGCCTATAAAATGTTTTACAGTGTTATCTAAGACGTTCTTTTCCCAGAAACCATTTAACATACAAGCATAATGTAAGTACCTTCATGATGTTAAAAATATACCTTTATCCTTCCAAAAAATAATAAGGATGTGAATTTCCGCGAAACAGAAATTCCACGAGCAGAGTCGCGGCCAATTATTAAAAATCTTCTACTCGTACATTCTTCAATTATTCAAAACACACCTTATCACGAGTAAACTAATCTGAATCCAAATTCACATGGATGCGTAACGTAATCTTCAACCTGTGCAACACAATAAAACTATACATAGTGGGTTCAAGCCTCAAGTCAAAATACAGTGTCGTGATGCAAGTGACCACCTGAAAATATTCGTCCGTTCGTTCGTTCGTTTCAACCGAAAGACGTCCACTGCTGGACAAAGCCTCCCTTAAGGATTTCCACAAAGACCGGTCCAGGCACCTCCCGCGACCTTCACCAGATCGTCGGTCCACCTAGTAAGAGGCCTCCCCACGCTATGTCTTCCAGCTCGTGGTCACCACTCAAGAACTTTCCTGCCCCAGCGGCCATCAGCTTTACGAGCTATGTGCCCCGCCCACTGTCACTTGATTTTAGCGATTCTGCGGGCTATGTCAGTCACTCTGGTTCTCCTACGGATCTCCTCATTTCTCATTCGATCACGCAGGGAAACTCCGAGTATAGCACGCTCCATCGCCCTTTTGGTGACCTTGAGCCTTCTTATGAGGCTCATAGTAAGTGAGTACGTCTCAGATCCATATAACATCACTGGCAACACACACTTGTCAAAGACTTTTGTCTTGAGACACTGCGGTATTTCGGACGTTAGAATATCGCGAAACTTCCCGAAAGCTAGCGAAAGCGAAGCTTTACCAGAAATATTAATGTAACTATATCCCTTTAAGCTTCAACCACACTAACGCGTGCAGATCGTGCCATCGCTGGCGCAATCATAGGCCAATGACAGGTCGCGCGATCAATGACAGTTCACGCGACCTGTCATATTAAAAAATCGCTTTAAATATTACATGGGGATTCCGTGGAGGGTAGTTGAACGGGAAGCATGGTCGTTTTAATGGNTTGGTGTTATTTTGTGTTCTAAAGTGCAGTGAAGTGATAAATTATAAAAAACATTGAAATACTTCGAATTTGAGCGCGCATCGAGTGTCGAGTGGGTTGTCGTATGAACAACCCGCTTTGGACCCGGTGGCGTCTCGAAACCTGCTTACGGGCATACTTAACTCCACGGAATCCATGAAAAATCAATAGAACTGAAACACCCACGTTCTATTGATAACTATGTCAATATTTTTCACTCGACATTGGCAGAAATAAACCTCCCAGAGAGGTTTGGTTGCCACAAAAAAAAAAAATTCTTATAATTATGTAGATAAATACTAACTTGATAACATGACATTTGAATGACAGCTGTCACCATGCTTCAAAGGAAAAATTAATATGTAAATTGTTCTAGATAACAATTGTTGTATTTCAGCAAAAAGGGAATTTTCAGATCTTAAATCTAGACACGCGACAGCGTGTCAAGCCAAGTTCAAGCAAAGGAACTGGCTAGCCTGCGCCATTTAATTTACTAAAATTGTTACGATTACATAATTACAATTCACATCAGTATTTTTTACGACTACATAAGCACAAGTGTGCATGATTCGCAAAATATTGCTCTACAAAACATAATTATGTAGAGTCAAACTTCAACCACACCAACGCTTGCAGATCGCCATCGCCGGCGCGATCATAGGCCAATGACAGGTTACAGGACAGTGTGATCAGTGTGGAGTGGATGTGCGGACGAACGTTGTCTTAGCGTGCCACTTAAGAGCGTTTACGCCGTTTGGTGCAAAAACAGTACTTTTTCAACCCGTTACAATCATTAACCAGTTACATTACAAATATGTTATAGGCATAAATAATTAAGCAATTTTGTCGTCTAAATAGTTAATTGAGAAAATATTTCAATTAGTATAGTATTTAAGAATTCTATCAAGATAAGTCCACACAGGTTTTCAAATTTCCACTTTAGCGTCAGTTTACAAGCTGAAATTTTTATAAAAATTCTGTGAAAACGATATAACAAACATTTATATCTTATAGCATAGGTCCTTAGGCAAATAGTTAGTTGAGAAAATTCTTAGATTTAAGCATTTTACAATAAGAAATCACAAATTCAAAGAACGTGAAATACCCAAAAATCAAAGTGATTTTTACACCATTATTCGTCTTTAATTCAAAATAAAAATAGCTTAATATAATAAAACAGCATCTTCTTTAAAATATTTACTTTGAAACGATATATAATTCATTGTTATTGTTTTGCTATAAACATTTGAAAACTATTAAAAAACGCCGCTGGCGAATCATTTCCAATGTTGCCCCTTGAAACGCCGCGCTTCGTGTAAACGCTCTTAAGCGGGTACTCATCTAGCCGTGTAGCATGTAATGTATCAGATACTGTATCAAGTGAGTACATAGGCACGAGCCCGCTGCGAGTTGCTCGCGCGTGGTTCGCAGGGAGATCGTAGCGACCCGCCGAGTGGCGGTATCACTGCGAGCACAAAGGCGGCTCGCAGTAGGATCCAGGAGCTCGCAGCCAGATACGCGTTGACCATGGACGAGCCGTACTCACTTGAAGGTTGGTAACATTACATGCTACGTTACGTGCTACATGGCAGGTAAGTACCCTGCCTTATGTAGTTGTAAAAGGGTCGATTTTGCAACAAAAATATAGGTCAGAGAGTAGATACTCTCAAGTGCTGTCCACTATACCTTGCATTAAGACTCTACTGTACTCGCCTCTACTGCGATTTAATCCAACTATTTCTCAACGCAAAGTCACTCCCGTGGGGTAGGCGGAGTTGTATTTTCCTCTAATCTCTACCGTGCTATAATAAATCATCGTAAGATACCTCTATCCTGTGGGAGGTAGGTAGTCAGCCAACTTTGTTGTTATTAAAACTATACGAAACCGGATTTCCTGATATTTCTCCCGTGTATTGTTGAACTGCTGTTGGAATTTCCAGTCGTTCATTAGTTCATCGAACGGTTTGTTCTAAATTCAAATGAGTCAATCACTAGAGCTGAGTTGCACCATCTTATTTAACAGTGACTGTAACCATAACCGGTGTTTTTTGGATGGAGTTTGACAAACTTTTGACGTTTGTTTAAAGTTAAAGAAGGATGTGGGTTGCACCTAAGACTTTCAGAAACGATGAATAAATTAACGGCCGATGGGGCAGAAAGGTTCTGGAATGGAGGCCGCGTGCCGGAAAACGCAGCGTGTGACGTCCACCTACAAGGTGGACCGACGAAATCGTAAAGGTAGCAGGGAATCGCTGGACGCAGGCCGCTACCAATCGATCAACATGGAAAGCATTGGGGGAGGCCTATGTTCAGCAGTGGAACGTCCTATGGCTGAAATGATGATGATGATGATGAATAAATTAAAACAATAAAGTTTTCTTCTCAGCATCAGCAGATAATATGTCGTCCCGACGTGAAGTTATATTTGGGACTTGCATTACTGTCCTGAGTAGGTACATACAAAGATTTTGATTTTTGATTTTGAAATTTTAAAAAGGCTCAAAGGCATTATTACATGGCCTTATGTAGCTAATAATTGAAAGAAAAATTTACGAACAAACTGATTTTTTCCTTACTATATTAAAGCGAAAGGTCACTGGATGACTTACTCACTCATCACAAAATCTCAGAAAGTACACTTGTGCTTTTTGGAGGAAATTCATACACTAGCACTTGCTATTCTGAAATTTTGCATGAGGTTTCCTTTTAGAACGTAGGTGCTCACTACGACGGGATTTTGCAAAATTCAACCTCAAAGGGAGTAAAACGGGATCCACGCGTTCGAAGTCGCGGACGGCCACTAGTTTATTTATGATATTAATACCGATTCTCTGGAAATAGAGCTGAGAGTGTTATTCAACAAACATAAATGAAATCACGTATTACCAAACTAGTTCTAAAAGACGTCTTATATGAAGTTTTGCTATAAAATTATACGTGACAGAAGACATAACTAAAACTATTTAAAAATGGAGGAGTTTAAAAACTCTGACCGCCCTCTTCCAAAGTTTATTCCCCAGGTGGACAGATGGACTCAGTAAAATGTTAAATTTTACTTTTGAACCCATAAATCATGATCATGCGTCCATCCCGTGGGACACCAACTAAAAACACGACGCCATTTTAGTTTACGGTATTTAGCAACTTTGACATTCATTCATTCCTCTTAATATGGCCTTCGTTCAATATCATTCGTTCGTTAATTCAATTTGTATTGTGATTGATGTCATTCGTTCGGAAAGTTTGATCGTATAAAACTTTTAGGTTATTTAAATTATTTATTAAATTTTCAAGCTTGCTAAACTAAAACTTGTTTTTTTTTAAATAGTTTTTTAATGAAGGGTTTACTGATTTGATGAAGGGCCAAGAATAAAAAATAATAATATAATGAGTATTTTTTGTTTGTCTGTTTATAAATACACTGCTACTGCATTTACCTGTACGAATGCCGAGTCTGTTTATGATCAATGATTGTCTGGTAAATAAAGCTTCTTGATTCTTCCATTAGTAGGTACTTAGGTACCTATTTAAACACATGAAATTGGCAAATCGTAATTAATATTTTCAAATAATTGCCTTGTAAAATTTTACAGAACATTGCTTTAAAAGTGATCCATTTTGTCCATTGTCAAACAAAATGTTTAACGATAACAATACAGCCAACAAAAAGGGCAAAAAACCTGTGTTTTAACTAAAAGCGAACGGATATCAGAGTTTAAATAGCTGAAGTTAGTTCTGCCTCCAGAGGGAAGAGGTGCGGTATCTACGTGATTTATGTGCGACTCGTTCTAGATTACACCTAAAATGTGACACGGATCTGTCTGTTTGTCAGGTGCTTAGATATTAAGGCCGTTTTTTATTTGGGAAAAAAATACCGTTCTACGCGGACGGTATTTAAAATTGACGTCCACCAACAAGGTGGACCGACGACCTCACGAAGCTAGCAGGAAGTCGCTGGACGCAGGCTGATATCAACCGGTCATTATGCAAATCATTGGAGGCCTATGTTCAGCAGTGGACGTCATAAGGCTGAAATGATGATGATTTAATTAAATAATGCAATGTTGTGTCATAGTAATCAAAAAGTTAAGACTATATTCATTTAACGATAGAATAGGAATTGATCGTTGATTTGGCGAAGGTGGACCTGGTCATTATTATGGAAATCCTTGAGGAACCTATTAGTAGAGGAATAGTGTCTGAGTTTCTTGCGCTGCTTCTTCTCAGCACTGGCCCATTTATTGTCCTGAAGCAGTGGTAGGGTTAATACTGGGACGTGTAAAAGTGCTTTTTTAAAGCCTACTTACAGAAATAAATGAGTTTTATTGAGTTTTATTGGTTGAAACGAACGAACGCACTTTCCTATATCAATATTAACCTTACGTAGGTGAATTTCTCAAACAATTTAATAAAACATTGCTTTCGAGCAATCTGCACTTCAGTTTTGCAGTACACATAAATCACTTCAAGATATACTTACCTCCCGAAGGAGATTGCACAATCTTAAAACTGCATTTACTCAAAATTCCACTTTCTCGTATTCAGGTAGGATTTTAATAAAGTTATACGAAAGCTTGCGCGTGATCTTATCTATCTATTATATAAAAGAAAGTCGTGTTAGTTACTTCGCTTATAACTCAAGAACGGCTGAACCGATTTAGCTGAAAATTGTCAGGGAGGTAGTTTATAGCCAGGAGAAGGACATAGGATACTTTTTATCCCGTTCGAAATAGAAAAAAAAGTCTGCTTATTTATTGCCATTAGGGCGGAACAAAGTTCGCCGGGTCAGCTAGTATAATATATAAAAGAAAGTCGTGTTAGTTACTTCGCTTATAACTCAAGAACGGCTGAACCGATTTAGCTGAAAATTGTCAGGGAGGTAGTTTAGAGCCAGGAGAAGGACATAGGATACTTTTTATCCCGTTCGAAATTAAAAAAAAGTCTGCTTATTTATTGCCATTAAGGCGGAACAAAGTTCGCCGGGTCAGCTAGTTTGTTATTAAAATATTGTGGTACTAGCTGAGAACGCCCTTTTTAAACTTTTTTAATCAGTTTTTTTAAATTTTAGAAATCTGTATTTTTTTGAAAAATGAAATGAAAATGAAATTTATTTTATTCAGCGACACAAAACAGCATCAAAAATATGAAACAAAAGTACTTTTACTTTCTGTTATTGTTTTATTTCTAATGAATGTAAAATGTTGCGCGACCCAACTGCGCCAGAAAGATGGTTATATTTGTCTATTCTCGCTAATTATTTTTCACTTTCATGCAAAACCATCATCATTTCAAGAGCCCCATTTAAGCATCATATCCAGTCGTAAAAAACATAAAAATAAAAAGTAAGTTTCTCGCCAGCCAGGCGAACGGCCAAGGAGTTTGGTCTTAATGCGACCTCTACAATAATAATTTCAACAGGCACTAAGGATGGGTTGCGCCATCTTACTTTAACTTTAACAAACGTCAAAAGCCTGTCAAACTCCATAAAAACACCAGTTACGGTTATAGTTACGGTTAAAGCCATAAAGCAGTTCCTTACATAACTCACCGTAAAGATACGTGTCTGAGGAGATTGCAGTTATTAAAACTGTGCATATAAAACTAGACATTCCACTTTTCTCAAAATCAGGTGGGATTTAATAATGTTTTACGAAAACTCGCGCGTGATCTCGTTTAATATTAAAATATTGTGGTATAAAAACCACCGGAATGACGTTGGTGGAAATATAAATCTAAATAAAGGAACAGTTTGCTTTCTTTTTTGAGGATATTCAGTGGTGCCTCAAGAAAAGAGGATGTTCGAGAAATCAAGTTTCCAAAATTTTAAGTGGTTTTTTTTCGAATTTTTTATTATTTTCATTTATTTATTTCGGGAATGTAGGTCAAATCCTTCATTCGCTTCTGGCAAATTAGTAGAGAATGCCGTGCTCTTGCAATGAAGACTAATATACAGTCCGTATTCACAAACATTACTATGAGGTCTCACAGTGCGCGTGGACGCACAGGGTGACACACGAACCAATCACAGAGCACTATTCAACGCTGTGCGTTTGATTTGCTGCTTCACTTAATAATAATGACCCTGATGATTAGATTGTTGACGAGATTTGAGAGGTTTTCAGGAGCTTTGCTGATGATTTTTTTTTATGACCAGCCATGCAGTCATGCATGTTGTTATAAGACTTTTCACGTTATTCACCTCGTATGTTGTAAAACCTGAGATTTAATATGAGTGGAAGCGATAAAAGTTTGAAATGATCGATTTGATCTTAGATCATTTTGGACATTTACCATTATTAGGTGGTAAGTCTTACATTTTTTTAAAGAAAATCTTTGGATTTAGGTACCGTAGTTCAGGTTCCGCAGTAACAATTACATATAATTTAGTTTAACTATTTACCCATTCCCATTCATAAGACGAGGATCAGCGACGTGGTGGAAGAGATAGAGAGCCGTAAATGGAGATGGGCAGGACACATTGCACGGATGAACCAGGATCGCTGGGCCAGAAAGACCCTGGAGTGGAGACCCCGCAACAACACCCGCGGCAGGGGAAGACCGCCTAAACGATGGACAGATGATATCCGGCAGCAGGCTGGAGTGAACTGGATGCGTGTGGCCAGGGACAGAAAACGGTGGAGGGTTGAAGAGGAGGCCTATGTTCGAAGGCGAACCCAAAGGCTGACATAGATAGATAGATTTACCCATTCCAGATCAATCTTATTACAATAATTTACAATTTCGAAACTACCCATAAACGTATAACATCAGATTTATCTGTCACTGAGTTTGCAACAAAATTCAACCGGCCCAATCAATTTGCGCCCTTATCAACCTCGTTATAGGTTCCAAGTTGGCGTAATAACTAGGGCCATTAACTGTGGCTAGGTCCGGAAACTTCTGGAAAATTTTCAGTCTGTATTTCGAGGGCGATAAGGTCGGGAATTGCTAGCTCGTTTAGAAGGCACACGGGATACGGCGCATATAAATAAAGCTAGATGCATACTTTTCGATTGGTAGCTAACGTACTGCCGCTCCAATAAGCTTTAAAGAGCACGATGTTAGGCACTAGATGTGGCTTGGAAATGTTTTAAAAGTCTTTAGATTTAGCTTACTTTGCTTTGTCACCTGTCATCCGCTTTGCACTGGAGGGAAGTCGAACCTTAACTTCGAACTCCTCCTATGTTCTTCTGATTAATTTCATTGCGGATCCAATGACAGTTTAACTTTCAACTTGACCTTCACTGGTTGGGTTTTTATTGGCGGTCAAGCTGTAGATCATGGCTACACAGGAGTTGCAGCGGTGGGAACGAGAGGTGAGAATAGTCCCGTAAATATGTCGCTTACTGTTGGGAGTTAGGTACATTAGTACCTATAGAAAGTTGGCTAGTAGCGACCATAGACTGATTTGGCCAGGGAGGTCTCCGACTCAGTGGACTAATGATCTGGTGAATTTTGCTGGAAGCACCTAGATGCGGGCAGTACAGGAGCAGCCGTTGTGGAAATCCCTGGAGGAGGCCTTTGTCCAGCAGTGGACATCTTATAGTTCAATTTACCAGTAAAACTTAGACAGCAGATTACTGGTAGTATTTGGATAGCCAAAGATCAAGAGCTCAGTGGGAACAATGCAAAAGAAGCCCCATAATTCATTCCCAAACCCCATTGACAGATAGTTAGCAGCAGATAGCTGCAACATTTTTCTGTTGCAAAAAACGACTTGTCTTCAATGTAAAAGTTCAGAGCAGACTTCAGTATACCTAATACATTATTTTGCTTAGACTTAGACTTAGAATCATGTTTTCGCTGTACAAAAGCACTTTTCAAGAAGTCAGCTAAACTAAGAATTCCTTAATAATGAGAGAAGGACGTTGACATTAACTAGGCCTTTAATTTTGGGATGACTCAGAGACAAGTCTAATTTGTTTCACCTTCATTTATCTAGACAAAATTTAGTTCAGCTTTTAGTAAATGTCTAGTCTTGTTAGCAGAAATTTAAGTTTCCCAGGAGTATAAAATTAAATGTTTTATCACTTAGTAATATTATAAGATTTGAAGTTTGTGTGTTTTTTATATTAGGACGTAATCTCTAGAAAGACTGAACCGACACGGGCGAAGCTGAAAAAACGGGTTTGAGACGTATTAAAAACGAATTTCACTTTTCATTTCGGTATTATCTTTTATAACATAATGCTCACGTTTTATACAATCAACGTTGACCTACTTCTACCTTCAAAATGCAGTTTTATCCAGCTGTCAGATTCAGTCACCTTACATCAGTGTAGCCGGGAAATGCACCCGGGAACAAATGGTAAGCGCCCGCGTTTCCGACGATACAACGGCCAGCGTTCCTTAGCGGTCACTGCACTGTGATTAGAGAGTGAGTGTGCGACGTCGTTAGTGAGTGAGTGACATCGTTAGTGAGTGAATGAGTATTTTGAAAAATACCTACTTTACAAGTAGAAAAATCTTGAGTGACAAAGTAAAAGGATAATGATAATATTCTTCTTTCACAGTCCGAAATTCACAACACAGATTAGAGAGTGAGTGAGCGATGCCGTTGGTGAGTTAATGGGAAATTAATTTTCATTTTCAAAAACTTTTACAAACACCGCGTACAGAAGTGAATGAATGACACGATTGTTTTAATGAAATGGATAATGTGTTAAATGGATAAATGGAAATGGATAGATCAAAACGATTGTGCTCATTTTTGGTCGTAAACAGTGTATTATTCACTCATTTTACTCATATTATTTATCGTTATGTACTGGCCTGGTATGTACCCTTGACTGCATATTACTTACTTAAAATCCGGTAATTGCGGTCAAATCACTGCTTTGTTCTGCATAAAAGTGGGGCAAATGTGTCACAATACAAACCCACATTAAGGCAAGCAATCGATACTAGATACTACCCATTGACATTGAGTTTGGAATGCTCGTCTTTTATGAGAATAATCGTAAGTTTTTTAAAAAGCTTCTCGCCCCTCTTCACAAACGATGCTTGCTTATGTGAATTAGCAAATCGAACGCAGAGCGTTGAATGGAGCTCTGTGATTGGTTCGTATGTCACCTTGTGCGTCCACGCGCACTGGGTGACCTTATAGTAGGTAATGCTTATAAATATGGGCGTATAGTTGTACCTACTCACCAATAATATAATAGCAAGTCATAAGTCATTTCAAAAGTAAAAAAACAGTTCTTCTTTTGGCGCAATCGGGCAAATAACAGCTTCACTGTATTGTGATTCAATTGAGGGAACGAAGGGCATTAGTAAATGAATTTTCAATACACTTTCTAAGGTACTTATTTGGACGCGAACACTGCACCGTGTTTAGAATGAATGAATGAATGAAAGATTAGTGAGTAAATCTGTTATTGTATGATCTACTTAAAGACAAAATTCATGTAACAAGTCCAAGGATGGTTTTTACGGCAAGAATTGCAAAATTCAACCCCTAAGGGGGGTAAAACGGGGTTCACGCGTATGAAGTCGCGGGCGGCCGCTAGATATAAATATTTTTTCAGGCAATAAATTAACGCCAGTCTTCAGTCACCGATCGGTAGCCTATAAGGAAGCACGATAAATCTTATCGCAGCCCTTCTATTCTAAGTTGCGTCGGCATTAAATTTATAGTCACTAAAAACCAATGTCCTTAAGCCCGCTTTCCACCAAGGCGGAGCGGAGCAGAGAAGGTTTTTGAATAACCAATCATATTCCATTCTTCTGTGGAAATGGATAGAGCGGAGAAGAATCGGGCACACTTGTTTTTCTATTTGACAGCGGCGGCGACGTGGCTCGGAGAAGAACAGAGAAGAGCGGAGGGGTGCCGTGTATCATAGACTATGTATCATAGACATACTCTGACAGCTGACAGCAACGCACAATTCACACAATCTCCTCTCTTCTCCTCTCCGCTTTGGTGGAAATAGCCGTCCAGCTTCACCGCACCTCTCGTCTCCGCACCGCTCCGCTTTCGTGAAAATCGGGCCTAAAAACTAAAGATGTGACGTGACGAGCAGGGCCCAAGAGGTGCGGAGAGGAGCGGAGCGATGCGGAGATGTGCGAAACGGTGCGGTTTCATAGAAAGCAATATACTGACAGCCGACAGTTATGCACAGTTCACACATCTCTCGTCTCCGCACCGTTCTTCTCCGCTCCGCTTTAGTGAAATCCGGGCCTAAAAGCCAAAGATGTGACGTTAACGAGACGAGCAGGGCCCATGTGGTGCGGAGCTGTGCGGTGTTTCATAGCAATATACTGACAGCCATGCACAGCTCACACATCTCTCGTCTCCGCACCGTTCTTCTCCGCTCCGCTTTGGTGGGAACCGGGCTTAAAAACCAAAGATGTGACGTGACGAGGCCCAAAATCACCGGGCCGAGTCACGCACCATCATAGCATGCCGAGTACCGCCGTTTGTGTCGTAAAACATAACGACTAGCGCTGATGATGTCGATGCGATGTCGATATTTTTGTCGATGGTAATGTGGGTTATGATATTGTCGATGATTATATCGATTTTGTCGTAATTATCGGGTAATTTAAACTCATTTTTGGGAAAAAGTGTAATAGTGATAAATAAATAGCCCAATAGTGTTGGCGTCAGACTGGCCGAATCAAGATCCGAGGAACGCGGGAATGAACGCGGGTTCGAATCCATCGCCGCTTTTTTTTTAATGTGACAGGAGGAAAACGAGCAGACGGATGACCTGATGGTAAGTGATTACCGTCGCCCATAGATACCCGCAGACCCAGGGGCATTACAGGTGCGTTGCCGGCCTTTAAGGTGAAGATACGCTCTCCTCTTGAAAGCTTGCAGGTCGTATCCTTCCGGAAACACCGCAGACGACAGTCCATTCCACAGTTTGGTTGTACGGGGCAGGAAGCAGGAAGCCGCTAGACTATTGTGGTGAACCCACACGTAACACAAGCATATTTTTAGCTTACCACGAGAAGTTAAGGGGACGATTAGTTCGTTCGTTTCAGCCAAATGACGTCCACTGCTGGACAAAGGCCTCCCCCAAGGCTTTCCATAATGAACAGTCCTTCGCTGCCCTCATCCAGGACAATTGGTAAATTCTTTTTTAATGCTATTTTAAATTTTTCTTACGTATTTTATCACAATTTCTGTCTACTAGCCAGCGACCCATTTAGAGGTTGCTAACCTGGCACACATTTCATTTATTACCTGTCTCACTGGTCTAGTGCCCTCAGCATTAGTTGTAGCATTGTTATCGTTTATCCACGTCTTAAATAATATTGTCACTATGAATCATAGGTTTCACTTAACGAAACTTATTGTAAGGGGGTGACAAAATGAGCCTTATTTATCGGACAAGAGAAACCCATCCATTCTATCAATCTTGTAAACGTGGATGTTTCTAGGAATAGATAAAAGGATTTCAAATCTTTTATTTGCATTACCTGTGTGGTTAAGTTGGTAAATAGTAGAAAATACATCACACCACCCTGATTTGTTCTATCATGATTTAGCAATTTTAAAAATAAAAGATTCTTAGGCTGAGTTGCACCTCCTAACTTTAACAGTAACTTTAACGGTAACTGGTGTTTTTTGTATGGAATTTGACAGATTTTTGACGTATGCTAAAGTTAAAGTGATGGTGCAACCCAGCCTTGGAAGTAAAACTTGGTCGATGTTTAGCTCTATCGATAAAACATCGATATTTTATAGACAGAAAAATCGCGTCGCATCACTAATAACGACTCGGCCCTGCCTAAACGACTTCAGAACATTCGATAACACTTCCAGTAAATTACGCACTAATGTGCGTTTTTAATGAAAACGTATGGTTCGGTGTAATGTCACGCAAGCTTGGAGGCTTTGTCGGAATATGTATGGATTTGACGAAATTGTGTATGATTTTGTTATCCGTTCTCAGTTCACTGGGGAATGGTCTAACGTGTCCAAGCAACAACAGAATCTAGCTAAGTACTTCGTTCGTTCGTTTCAGACAAATGACGTCCACTGCTGGACAAAGCTCCCCCCAGGATTTCTACAAAGATCGGTCCTGCACTGCCCGTATGCAGGCACCTCCCGCGACCCTCACCAGATCGTCGGTCCACCTAATGGGAGGCCTTCCCACACTACGTCTTCCGGCTCGTGGCGTCAATCGAGAAATTTTCTGCCCCAGCGGCCATCAGCTCCGCAAGCTATTTGCCCTGCCCACTGCCACTTGATTTTTATCTAGCTACTATGTTAACAAAGTTCAACTCCTAAGGGGGTAAAACGGGGTCCAAGCGTACGAAGTCGCGGGCGGCCGCTAGTAAGGAATAAAAATATGACATTTAATTTCATTTTCATGCAGGCACCTTTATGCAGCTGTCTTGCGCAGTGCCACTGCTTTGACGTGCGTTAGTCACGTTCTGCTGGCGACACGGACAAGACCTGGATTCCCTAAAAATATTACCTAGAGATACATATTATGTATTTGGAAAAGGAAATGAAATCCTGATAATCTAGCGGATTTTTTTTGTGCAGAACGTGGCAGGTACTGACCGCAATCGCATCTGAGGGCTAAGTGTGAGTTTACATCAATGTCACTAGCGAGCGCTTTAAAAAATACATAAAGATTTTAGTTCTTGAATGTTTCCGCTAGGGGCGCTGTACATTCCTACGCAGTCGACATCGAATGCGTTTGACGTAAACTCACACTACGCCCCCTGATGTTATGTGAGATGCAGTCTAGGATGGTGTACCAGCCAAGTATGTATACTTGCCCAGTAAATGAGTATTCACACTCGCCTTGAAGAGCCCTGGATTATAGTTTTCAGGAAAGACAACAGCATTTATCCTGAAGTAATTAATTGATTTTAGCCATACAATTTCTGAAATGTTACATCAATATTATGAGTTCATAATTCTAGTAATTCAATAGATATTTATGTACGAGTAACTATTAAACATGTATATGAACTTTCAATGGGGTTCGGCGTAAATAGCGTTGATTTCCATGATAAATTCCTAATATTTTGTCACGAGCACCTTCAAACATTGTCACCTGTATGTTGCTGACAGCTTTGTGTTTACTCTCACAACATTTCCGCTATATTAGTTTCTAAAAAAAAAATCCAAATTATTTTTACTGAGAATTTCCAGGAATTAATAAAAAAAGGTTCCACTAAAACAGAACGTCATTTTTACACTGTTTCATCTAAAACAAACCATCAATATAAAAGGATCAAACGGTCATGATACTTGAAAAATACATTCGAAAGGAATATGCAAACCAGGTGATTACGGAATACTTTGACGCTTCCAAGTCGGTATTGTGCCACAAGCGGCACAAGTCACAGCCACGAGCCGTCTTGAACACATCGCGCGCAATTTAGATAACGCTCTGTGATGCACGTGACACACACGCGGTAAGGATGGCGAGCGGATTTAATTCATCCTTTTTTATTACTAAAATTTTTAGAAGAAGACCTCTCCCAAGAGTTTAGCACTCGGGAATTCACATGCCATACGCACATTGCAGTTGTAAATATTCATTATTTCTTCTTTTTCAACTAAAAATCATACACTGCTGGGCATATGCCTTCCCCAAGAATTACACGATTGGGGATGCACGCGACACACGCGCAGATAGCAAGCGGATTTTAAATTGCATCATTTCTTGTAAACGTAAGACCACTGCTAGACAAAGGCCTCCCCCAAGAAGGCCTCCTTATACTGGAGTCGCAGCGGTAGGAATACTTTCACATTCATGCCTCAATCCTTTAAGGCTCTACTGAAATGTAATGCAACATCTTAATCTGTGCCAGCTAATCATAGATCTTAATTAACTGAACTAATAGCACTGTGTTTATGTGCAAACCTTTTTTTTTGTAACAAAAGTAGTCCATTCCACCGAGGAAAATACTCTACTCAAAAATTAAAGCGATACCATGTGCTTGTAACGTTAACAAAATCTCAGGCATCCATTACCCATCAAAAATTTATCACACCCGCATCAAACCAGGTGATTACACCAACATTTCAGAGCCTCCAAATCGCTGCGTATTGTGGCACAGGTCCCAGCAATGAGACGTCTTGAACACATCGCGCAATTTAGATAACGCGACACACGGACGTGACGAACGGCAAGCGGATTTATTGCATTTATTTAAAGCTTTAAATTATGCTCGCGAGACGTAAGTGGTTCTTTCAAGCGATTTACGAGGTATTTTCGTGCAGAATCTGAAATTACAATCGTATTCGAACTTTTGGATTAAATTATTTCAGTAAAAGTTAGCAATTTATATAACTGATTCAACGAAAAACCACAATCTCTTCGCTATGTAAAATGCGAGGGATTCAATTCAAGCTATAATTTAATTTATTAAACACAATTATTAGATATAAATACTAAAGATTTTATTAACAAAATATGTTATATGTTATATGTTAATGTTACAGCATTGATGAATGTCAACATTCAATTATAAATTAAACATAATTATTCAATGTAGACCGTTATTAGCATTCACATTATTGTATTCAGTTAATATTGCACACTCATAGCATTAATGAATCATTAATAGGCCACGTCATAATAGTGCTGCTAATTTCTGTATAAACATCCTTTTTTCTCGTAAAGCTTATTATTTTATTCCTTTATTTTTGAATAATAAATTTAGTATTTCAGATTTCCTCTTAACTCGTCTTAACAAATAATAAACTTACCGATCTGAACACAATAAAAATCCACATTCTACATGTCCTACAGCGTTCACAGTTATAAGCAGTTCTTGACAGCCAGCGTGCACAATTATAGGTTTGTTGCAAAATAGATCTTACTTAAACCACATAAGACGCTACAGTACTTAGCTTGAAGTGCCGCCTATACAAGCAAGCAGAATTAATGCTCGCATGCAAAACAAGCAAATTATTCGCCGTTCCGCGCGCCCGTATATTTATGTACTTACAAATTCTTCTTACCTCGATTTATTGGCAGAATATCTTCAAGTATCTGCGTTCGCACAAGCACTTCTGTCTTTGGAATAAGAACGGTATTCCATTGTGTTTCTCCATAATTTGGTTTGTGATTTCGTTCAATTCAACCTGTCGCGTCGGGCGGGGATAGGGTGGCGTTGTTTTGTGTTTTGTGGGACATGTGAAAAAAATGGTACAATAATTATTAAAAATAATATTAATATTATGGTTTTCTCTCATGAGACTTTAACCACAGCTTTAACTGATTCTTCTTCTTCTTTTTGTGTCGACAACAAACCTACACAGTGTCAGCCCAAAACTCCGCCACAAGAGTGGCGTTGTCAGTAACACTCATCAAATCCTCCTGAGTGCAGGTTGCACTCATTCATTCAACTGATTCATTGGATTAGTAGAGGGCTCTTAACCTCAAAATCTGTATCAATTCTTCAAAAAGCTAAGCAAATGTCAATATGTCAATGGGTGGTTGTGATGGCTAGTCAGATCAAACTCGTTTGATCCCTCTTTCTCAAATGTTATCATCTTTTTTATTTCATCCAAAGGACTCTGCTGAACATAGGCTTCTCCCAATAATATCCAGATTGGCTGCTTGGAGCAGCATCAAAATCTTTATAAGTATCCTTCAAAATCACAAAACAATGGTCACCCCATAATACCCGCGGAGGCCTCCTGTTTCAACCGATTGTATTCATGGTTTGTCCCGGATTTTATAGCTGTATTGAATCTTAAAATTGAATTCCTGTGTTGGGACGTTTTTTTATTTCGGTGCAAACATTTCATTGCCGGCTCCGGATCGTTGATTTGTTCCTTCAGGATTTAAGACCTGGTTTTCAGGAATTGGAGCTTGATAAGTGGGGGTGTTAGTCGGGGTTTCAGCATTTACATTCTGTTATTGGTTTTGTGTTGAACTTTTGAAGCAATGAGTGTTCGTAGTGTACGAATTTATGGATTTTTGGTTGCTTTGTTGCTTATGTTGCGGTACGACTCAACCTTTACTAGTTTGTGTTGCATAATAAATAAATATGTTACTTACTTTCAATAAAAGTATTAACCTACGGATAAACATTATTCAAGAATCGATAAAGAAACATCTAACTACTAAGCGTTCAAATATCACCTGAGGCAATAAATAATAATTTTTCGTCTATCATGAGAACTGCAGCATTTAATGTCTGTCTGTCTTGCTTTCACGCCTAAACCACAACCGATTTTGATGAAATTTGACATAGAGATAGTTTGAGTCCCAGGAAAGGACAAGGAATCAAATCAATCAAAACAAGTTATTATCCCGGTTTTTGAAACAGGGACGCGCGCGATAAAGTTTTTTTATGACAAACAAAATTCCACGCGGGCGAAGCTGCGGACGGAAAGCTAGTAAATAGATATTCTGTACTATTTACAAATATAATAAAGGCTAAATTGGGTCAGACTACATTCTCAGTTTCGTCTCTCCATCCGACACGAAAATTATATTCGTATTTTCAAGGAAACAAACTTCCCTGGAATTATAATAATATGAAAAGTGCAATGGCCAAGCCAGCCAAGAAAGGTAAAAGGTGAAATCTGGGCTTGAAGGAACAAATTCCTTCCGTTTATAGAAATACTACCAGACTCAGCGCAATGTAGAGTCAAGTAAATAGAATATAAGACGAATATTATACCTAATTTACTCGATTATCATCATCATCATCATCATTTCAGCCATAGGACGTCCACTGCTGAACATAGGCCTCCCCCAATGCTTTCCACGTTGATCGATTGGTAGCGGCCTGCGTCCAGCGCTTCCCTGCTAACTTTACGATGTCGTCGGTCCACCTTGTAGGTGGACGTCCCACGCTGCGTTTTCCGGTACGCGGCCTCCATTCCAGAAGCTTGCTGCCCCATCGGCCGAAACGTGGCCTCTCACTATAGGCCTTATACAGAAGCTCAAAGTTGCACAGCGTGCTATGGAGAGGGCTATGCTTGGTGTTTCTTTGCGAGATCGAATCAGAAATGAGGAAATCCGTAAACGAACTTAAGTCGCTGACATAGCCCGATGGATTAGCAAGCTGAAGTGGCAATGGGCAGCAGGGCACATAGTACGCAGTTAATTCGTTACTCGATCATAAATATAAGTATTTTAAGTTCCTGAGTGTGACTCTCACTACATAATCATCTACAGTGGACAGTGGACATCACAAGACTTGATCCACCTAGCTTTTTAGCAAACTCGCCGAATTCAAACTTATCATAAGAATGCAGCTTTATTTATTTTGGTTGACGCGAACGCTCTCGCCTTTTTAGGTTAAAGTGGAAAATTTTAGAGTAAGGGGACTCACGTTGACGATGTTATATTATGCTCCAAGATTTCTATATTCGCTGTACCTATTTGGAATTTTGGATTAAGTTTGGAGACAAAATTAGAGTAAGTTAAAGAAGCAAGTGTTTATTTCATACCAATTTATATTTCTTAGAATTCCTTACAGGTTTAATCTTGTGACTGCAAAATGATCCACGCACTTTAAAATTAGAATGGTAATTATTTTATTACTGCGAAGTTAAATCGCCAGTGAGAAATATAATTTATTTTATAATAGCTTTCCGCCCGCGGCTTCGCCTGCGTGGAATTTTGTCTGTCACAGAAAAAACACTATCGCGCGGGTCCCTGAAAAAAAAAACTATTCTATGTCCTTTCCCGGGACTCAAACTATCTCTATGCCAAATTTCAGTAGTTTTGACGTGAAAGAGAGACAGACAGACAGACAGACAGAGTTACTTTCCCATTTATATTATTAGTATGGATTTATTTATTTTATTTAGGAAAACCAGGGCTTTACAGTTTTCACGTTTTTTAGTAACAAGTTGTTAAATTAGCAAGTTATTCATGTAAGTGATATGGTGATATGATTCATACCATAAACTCATATACTATGACATGATAGTCTCTAGTTAAAACTACGCAAAGGTAAACGTTCATTGAGAACTTAAAAGCTTAGAAGTCAGCATTTAAATACCAACCACAGAGGATTTTTACCCCACAATATTATAGGGTATCTCGAGTCAGCTGACTCTATCCGTACCTATTGCAGAATGTTATGTACTCAAATAAGTATTTACAAGGATCTTCCTTACTGTGCAGTTTTCACAAGTTGGGATTTCGGGCTTTTCTGAGCAGAATCGCTTTATTTATCTAAACATAAACAGCTGTTTAGGCATCAATACGTAAAGTATGAAGTTCAGGAAAACTGGTGCATGAAAAAACAAAGGTTTGGAGTATCATCATCATCATCATCATCATTTCAGCCATAGGACGTTACATCGACTACTGAACATAGGCCTTCCCCAATGATTTCCATAAAGACCGATTGGTAGCGGCCTGCATTCAGTGTCTTCTTGCTAAGGTCGAGGTCGTCGGTCCAGCTAGTGGGTTGGACGTCCGTTCTCTTGCTTCATCGGCCATCAGTTCGTTTTACAATAACATTTCAACAAGCCTTAAGACATTTAAAACTTTGTCGCACACTCGCTCCGAGTTCCAAATATTGAAATGAACATCAAAAGAAAACATTTTTCTCGAAACCTGGTTAGTATAATTTTCAGTAAGAAATATTTTTGTTAGAAGCCTGTTTTCGTGGAACTCTTCGTTCAAGAGTTGATTTCTGAGAAACAAAAAATACGTTAGCTTTTTGTTCTTCTACACATAACAATGATATTTTTTTCCTCAATGAAAATAATATGACATGATAAGCAGGTAAAGTAGAATGCAATTAAGTTGTTTTTTTCTTCAATTACTGTTATTTAATCTAACATATTATTATTTACAAAAACATGAGAAACTAAATTTTTAATAATGTTGTTTCCATTCTTGATTTCTTATGTCCGTTTTCTACAATCCCTAATTTTGAAGTGACCCCTTTGAAAAAAAACCTTTTATGTGTTACCATAGGAGTCACTTAATTTTAATTTAATTTTATTTATTTGGAAAACAAAACAGATTACATTCTTTACATGGTTTAAATAATACTTAAATGTAGATATAGACTAAAATGTAACCCTAAATATGTTTTCACAGATTTGTTATACATGCATTAGGTACAAAAATATATATATATAGGTAAATAAATCGGAAAGTGTTAATGCAGTAGTGTTAGTGCAGAGTAAACAAAACAAAACAAAGAGTTCCTCAACATTATTTATTTATGACGAGTCATGGGTAGCTTGGCTGAGGGCATCCTTGACATGTTTCTTAAATGTATGCTTCCTTTGGTCGAAGATATCCAGGTGACTATCATCCAAGAATGCAAGTTCATTGTACAATCGGCACATTCTAAGAAGAGGCTGGTAGTATGAGACGTTTTTACGTTGAAGAGAAATTGAGAAGGTTTTAGGCCTGCGGGGATTGTGATTCGTGCTAAAGCTAAGTTTACCTAACAATTTGGGAGAGTATATGTGGGAGTGCAGTATTTTGTGGAGACAAATGAGCTCTTGTTCATTTCTGCGGATATGAAGTGGCACCACGTTATATTTACGTAAGCGATCCTCATATGAACGGCATTGTCTGCTGACTCCTTGTCGGTAGCTTAAGATTTTGAGAGCTTTCTTTTGGACATTTTCAAGTCTGTTGCGGTGAATAGCATAGTGAGGAGACCATACAACTGAACCATACTCTAGTGTGCTTCTAACTAGGCTGAAGTAAAGTGTAAGGAAACTTCTTGGGTTTCTAAAACCCTTCGTGTTTCTAGAGATGAAACCTAGTAACTGTAGTGCTTTCTTGGTTATATGGTCGTAATGAGAGCGAAAGGAGAGTGTGTCATCAAAATATATACCCAAATCCCTTGTCACGTTGCTCCGATCCAGTATTTGATGGTCTATCCTGTAATCATAGTGTATTTTTCGCTTCTTTAGAGTGAAAGACATGGCAAAACATTTTTTTATATTGAGGAACATTCGATTCGACTCACACCAAACCGCAACCGCTTCAAGATCTCTCTGCATTGCTTCACAGTCTCTGGTACTGGTGATCGAGTTGAAAAGCTTTAAGTCATCGGCGTACAACAACTTAAAAATTAGGGATTGAAGGTGAAAACGGGCATTAGATTCCTTTTCTTATAGATAAGTGTCCTGTATAAGTAAGAGCGGTTTAAGTAAAATATTACGTTGGTTGGTGTCATCCTTCAGTTAACCGTGATTAATTATTTCAAGGGTTAACTCCGAAAAAAAAACTTTTGTTTTATAACGTAACATCGGCATCTTGGAGTCGTAACGTAACAAAATAAATACTCAAATGTGCTTACATTTACACTAAAATCTTTGTGGGAACCGGGAAATAAAGTCGACAACGCAAACTCATCGCGACATCTCATTGCGCGGTGACGGATGGGAGCGGATTGCGAGCAAGACTGATGGTTTGTCAGATAGTTTTTACTTTCGGCTTTTTACACCACGCCCGTGATGCGACGACGTGCGTCCGGGATTTTTGTTATTTTGTTTGTGGGCTGTTAGACGATGGATTCCTGTTTACTTTTAGAACTTTTAAAAATATTGACTAAACCAGCATCGTTATTAAAAAAAAAACTGGCGTTAAGAGTTGGCGTTAGGCAGTTCGATATTTTTCAAGTTATTTTAAAAATATTTAAAACTGCCTCCAATACAAATGTGAAATGGTTTGTCCACTGATGAACAGGCCTTATTTATATTTAGATTTGCCGGTTGGTAGCTCTACCTTTATAAGGTCATCTGTCCTAAAGTGCTTCAAATACATTTAATGAAATAAATTTAATATATGTAAGATGCTAGTAGTAGAGTAGAATAGGACTAACTCTAATAATATAATTATCATCATTGTCTCTACGTCATTGAAAAACTCTTGAAATAAAAAAAAACTATTAAGTTTTTTTTTCACGAAATTCAGTTACGAGCACGGGCTGAAAACTATTTGTACAAAGATAATTTATTCTTTTCACAGTTTCATTCAGCTTCAGTGCGACATAAAATGACTTTTGTTGTGAAAAATAAAATATGAATTTACTTTGCATTTTTTAACATAACTTGTTCGGTTAAAACAATAATTGTTGTGACCAATATTGATGTCCTTGAAAACAATCATCAATCCTTCCGATTTATTAAGTTTACACTTAACATGTATTCAAATTTAAAAAGTTTTCTACATAGTTTGTGGTGTACTTAATTATAGAAAATGAAATAAATATTAGGAGTAATTTACAGTTGAATTGACAACTAAAAAATCGCTGACTTGATTCTGAAACTTTTGCTAAAGATAAAACGTTTAAAATTGATTGCAAAATCTCTCTTTTTGGGTAACTCGGTATGCTGTACATATGTACAAGCATATTATTATTCAGATCGTGCAACCCAAAGTACCCAAAATGACGAAGGTACGATGTTTGTTCAGTGAAATATTAAAACTCGTAATTTGTTCGTAAATTAATTAGAAAGGGTTGACTACTCTTCTGATTATTTAATTGACTCGGCTAATCTAATCTTTAAGTTAATTTTGTTGGGAATTAATGCGGGCGAAGTTTGCTTGCAATCTCAATCCCTTTTGTCAAAATGAAAGATGCTCTGTCAAAGTTGTTTAGCATTTGAATTATTGTTTTTTCATTTATCTAGGCAAGTTATAATGGTATAATACTTCTCAATTATGCTCCAGGGACATCAATATTAGGGGAGACCGAAGAGAGTTGTTCCAAAAATTCGACAATGTCACAACACTCTCCTCGACATTAACATTGTCGATTTTCAACCGACTTCAAAAAAAGGAGGAGGTTCTCAATTCGACCCGTATGTTTTTTTTTTTTTCTATGTTTGTTACGCGATAACTCCGCCAATTATGAACCGATTTGAACAAATCTTTTTTCAGCGTATAGGTAATATCTCAAGGGTGGTCCCATTTAAATTTAATAATAAAAAAAACAACCCCCAAGAGTGGAAAATTGGGGATGAACTTTTTTATACGCAATATCTCCGCCGATTATGAACCAATTTGAACGATTATTTTTTTGTTGAATAGGTATTATCAAAAGGGTGGTTTCATGCGAATTTGGGATGAACTTTTTTATAATATACATATATACATTAAGAATATGGTCTCAATGTACTGCCTACCTTCAGTGGTAACATCAAGGTAATAATTAGTCAACTAAAAAGCAAGAAATAAGTTAAATTTTATAAAAATGTCTCCTTATCTTTTGGGCCCTACCAGCGCTTCGAGACAAACATATGGCAAGTGCTGAGAAGAAACGCCGGAACAAACTCAGTCACCACTTATTGCCAGGAATTATCTAACGGTAAGAATAGTCAAATTTAAGTACATCAAATATGTGCAGACTGAACTGACCACGCATCCTTGTCATCAATATAGTCTCGAACCTTGTAGTACCCTTTGGACATAAGGGTATTTTTTATATGTATCTTAAATTTGTTTATTGGCAATTCGACAAGGTTGTGTGGTATTTTGTTAAATATGGTAATACATTTCCCCAAGAATGAATTACCTATCTTATGCAACCTAAATGATGGAACAGCAAGTTTATTCTTATGTCTCGTGTTAAATGAGTGGACGTCACTTTTCTTAGTAAATAAATGTATATGTTTACGGACATACATAATGTTATCAAATATGTATTGCGAAGCCACAGTCAATATGGATTATGGATATTAGATTAGTCAAATTCCCGGTCGTTAGTGCAATCTACTGCTGGACTCTAATATGCTCACGCAAAAGCTTCCCTAAAATCCTTTCCCCAAATAACATGATTTTCAAGAAATAAAAAATTGAATATCTTGCAGTGCCTCTTGCTCTTCGAGTATCCTCGGAAGACCAGCGTCTTGGTGTCCGTTACGACACTTCGGCATGATGCTGAGTGGATACCGTGTTGGTGACACGCGCACATCACTCCATAGTTATATTTTTCATGCTTTTAATGTTTTATGTCGGTGAATAAAATATTTCATTTAATTTTTTTTTCTTATCAATTTTATAGAAATTTAAAGCTATTCGTTTGTTCCAGTGGACTTCGTGCCGGTGTCAACGATGGACGTCGAGGCGGTGGTGGGGCGGAGCGCCTCGCTGCCCTGCGACATCGAGCCAGACTCCAATGAGGATCGGGTCTACATGGTGCTGTGGTTCCGACATGCTGGGGGCAAGCCGCTGTACAGGTAGGTCTAGATCAGATTAGATTGACATACAGCAAATAAAACTAGAGTGCTGGCTTAATGCCTTCGATTAGTATCTAAACGTCAAGATTTAAAGCACCTTCAAATTAGAGGTGTGACGAAGCGCTGCAGTGGCGCCACTGTGAAAGAAAAAAAGAAAGAAAAATCTTTATTTGTGACGTAAAATATTATGAACGTATTTATTTTTACTATTACATAATAGTTTACATTTTACATCACAAACATCAAAAAGAGAAAGAAAGAAGGAAAAAAAAATGACAAAAAGGCCACTCTCAGTAACGTCTTGGCCACTGTGGTGTGCTTGCCGCACTTAAAGTATTATATTATAATTCCTGTATGTTGCCGCACCCCTACTACCTACCTACTACTTACCATAAGATTAGTCTTTACCAGAAAATTCCAGGGCAAAAAACCTAGAGGCGTATCTTTTCATAAAGCTAAGGATAGATAGATATAGAAAGTATTCATTTGTCTCAAAACAGGCTAGACAAGTTATTACAGTAATAGGAGGAAGAATGATGAAGTATTAAGTAGGCATGGAAATGATTGCTATTTTTCATTCATTTTCATTGTATGAAATGATGATTTTTTTTCATATGATTTCACATGCGAAATTTCATAGGCAATGATTTTTATTCGCAGTGTTTTAATGTAGCTCTTTCATGTAATATGCTACTTTTAATGAAGTATGAATTATGATGAAGGATTGCTAATTAGCTAAAATATGAAATGTAACAATATCTGTTTCATTTATGTCGCACAACAAAAAACAAACAGTTTCACAGCACATTAATAACCGCGCGACTAATGAAAATCATTCATTTCATCTGCCTGCTATCTAATGAAATCACATGAATCATGACAAGGAAATCTAAACCTTACACCTTTGAGTTTAAAGTTCATATTTAAAATGACTAGTTACGTCCGTCATCACATGTCTTGTCCTTTTCTAACACGCACATGATCAAATCATTCCTTCTTACTCGCTCGGTCGCTTCGCAGAGCTGCGCTCACGAACTTCGCTCGAATGAATGAATGAAATTCGGTGAGATGGTGGCGCCCTCTTGTCAATGTCAATGTCTTGTTTAATGTTTTGTTTTTTGTATTTAAAATGTTGGTTGGAGAGGCACCCGCTGAAAACCAGCGTCGGGGCACGCGTGCATGCACGCGTGGCTTGATTAATGCTGAGCGGGCGCCTTTTTGGCACAAAATATTATGCGTGTATAGTTTTAAGTCCCTTTGTTCTGTTTTTCTGTTTTCTTTTGTGTCAAATAAAGTTTTTCTTATTCTTATTCTTATTCTGATTCGTGATTTCGTTGACTGTGAAATTATAGCAGTCTATGTGAAGTAAAATAGCAGGTGTGATTAATGAAATTCATTTCATATGATTTTTCACCTGCTATTCATGAAATGTTCCATGCCTGGTATTAAGTATGACGTCAGCAAAATCCTCAACAACTTACGAACGACTGAAAAGACAGAATCTTTTCAGCATAGATCCGTACTTAGGCGTCGTTTCATATCATGCCCTCAATTCCTAAAAGAGGTTCAAATCAAATAAAAAGACCTACCAAAACATAATTATCTCCCCGAAACGTATTGAATATGATCCGTAAGCGTAAGTATTTGTGAATATCAATTCAAAACATTCATCCGGGACACATTAACATTCGAGGGTATTGATAAAATTCCGAATAATTCAAGGACCGATACACCGCCTCGTTAAATGGGGGAACAGGATTTAGGTCATAGCATACTTATCAACTCGGAAGGGGATCAACACCCCATCGCCTTTCGCGAGCTGTCATCGAATTTCGCGAGCTGTCATCGCCTTACGTGCGCTGTCAACCGCGAGGCGAGGCGTTTACGTTACGGTACGGTTAGGTGTGCGTTGCAGTACGGAGTGTCATACAAAGAATACTGACTGCCTCGAGCTGATGGTTACGATGCCATTCCGGGTTGTTAAGTGCGCTAGGTCCTTTAAGCGTCCATTTTAATGGTTTCTGAAGACACTCTTGTAAACAGAAATATTCATAAGAAGTTAGGAAACACAGTTCAATCAGGGAGGTTTGTCCAAAATAATAATCATTATCATTACAGCCATGCTGAACATAGGCCATGTTTGTAGCATCCAGCGCCTTCCTCATAAAATATGTGAGATCAGTATTAAAATTTGGGCCTCATAAGAAGGCTCAAGGTCACCCAAAGGGCGATGGAGCGGGCTATGCTCGGAGTTTCCCTGCGTGATCGAATCAGAAATGAGGAGATCCGCAGGAGAACCAAAGTAACCCACATAGCTCGCAGAATTGCTAAAATCAAGTGGCAGTGGGCGGGGCACATAGCTCGTAGAGACGATGGCCGTTGGGGCAGGAAAGTTCTCGAGTGGCGACCACGGGCTGGAAGACGTAGCGTGGGCAGGCCTCCTACTAGGTGGACCGACGATCTGGTAAAGGTCGCGGGAAGAGCCTGGATGCGGGCAGCGCAGGACCGTTCATTGTGGAAAACCTTGGGGGAGGCCTTGTCCAGCAGTGGACGTCATTTGGCTGAAAAGAAAAAGAAAGAAAAGTATTAAAATTTATTTTTCGTTACAAAAAAAATGCCATTCTATTAAATAAGGTTCATTGTTGCACCTTATTTGTTTATTTAAGCTTTAATGCCATATAAATTGCCAAGTGTACATAAAGAACTTAATGCCACAATGCATTCTCTATCACTCAACCTTTGGGCTAAATAGAATAAAATACGTTGTTAACTTATTTAAATTCTTTATCTCATTAAACTGTTTCAAAACTCTACTTTCTACTCTATTACAAGTTAAATACGTATTCTAATTCGAATCAATGTGTTTCTCTTTATAACAACAGCTTTCAGCTCCAAGAGCACTTATCCCTGAGCATTAGTATCGCAATCCGTACAGGTACAATTCGAGCATCTCAAAATATCGTAATACGAACGTATTCTACACAGTATAGAGAGAAAGAATGAAAAATTATCGTTTGATACAGACGAGAGTACATGAAGCTCAAAACTGGGGCATCTTAATTATTTTAAATTTTGGGGTTGCATTAATATAAATTGCTACTTACAACCACAACCAGGTAGAATCGTCAGGCAAAAGCGGGTATGTTTTTTAAGTTTTTGCGTAATCGTGTACTGTTCATATGGGTTGGTATGGGCTGTGATGTAGGGTGGTATAGGTTAATAGGTGTTATTTTACTGGAAAAAAATTAGTCTATACTACTATTGTCTGTATAAGAC
Organism: Ostrinia furnacalis; assembly: GCF_004193835.3. Taxonomy (NCBI): domain Eukaryota; kingdom Metazoa; phylum Arthropoda; class Insecta; order Lepidoptera; family Crambidae; genus Ostrinia; species Ostrinia furnacalis. Next base: position 66,198 of record NW_021136115.1, on the reverse strand, counting down.
TTAAAAAAGAAAATAGAAACAGTAATGCAATTACTTGATTAAAGTGGCTTATGCTGCCATCATGCTGCATGCAATCCATAATAAAAACAAAAAGAACAAAAACTAAAGACAAAAAACATAATCGCCCTAAAAGGGCCTACTAATAAAGATTTAGATATACGAGGGGCGGCTGAAAAGTTTTGAGCCTAGGGTATTAAAAATGCCGATAGAAAAGTATAAAAAATGTATTTTTCTATTCAATCTCCCTCTACTACAATGGACTTCTTACATTTGTGTAAAAGAGCTTTTAACCCACTGAAAAAAAATTCGCAATCTTTACCTTCGAAATGAGCCTTTAACGCCGCCTTCATTTCTTTCTCACTCAAAAATCTTCGTTCCTGGAGGCCTTTTTTCCACTTTGAGAATTAGACAAAATAGCTAAGGATTCGGACTAAACTGTGTGGTGGGTGATGAATTTCTTGAAATCCAGTTTTTCCCGGGGCAAGCCATTCAAAATGTCCGGTGTGCGCGGGCGAATTGTCTTGCAATAACAGATTTCCTTTCGCCAGTTTGCCTCTTAATATTTCAACAACCACTTGACGCACTTTTATCAGCAGTACAGCATAATAATCCTCGTTTATTGTAATTTTTTTCAAGTAGGTAGTCAATGAATAAAATTCCTCCACAATCCCAAAAATAGTGGCTATGAGCTTAGGTGTCGATCGCTCCACTTTGAATTACCGCGGCGGCGTTTCCCCTTTTGAATCCATTGCATTGACTCTTATTTTGACTCTAGATCGTACTGCCGGATCTATTATATATCAATAATGACAATGTGAGAAAAAAATTGTTAGGATTATAGCCAAAGATGTCCTAGAACTCCTGCGAAGTTGTGACTCGACGCTGGTTGTCGAACGGCGTGAGCATTTTTGGTACCCATCGCACGCACCCCTATTTCATGTGCAAATGAGTATGAAAAATATCGCCAATACGTTCCTTGCTAATGCCTATGGCTTCAGCTATATGTCACAACTTAATTCGCTGATCTTTAAAGCAAGACTCTTTAAATTTTCATTATTTTATTTGTTAATGGCGAAATCTGGCCGCCCTGACTTGCGGTCATCTTTTAGCGACTCCCTGCCATGCTTGAATTATCGGATCCAATCTTTCATGGTGGCAAATGAAAGCCCAGACTCCCCATAAACTGTAGACATCTCTTCAAATGTTACCGTCAGCGTTTTGTTCCTCTTTTTGAGGTATTTTATGACAACTGTGTACTTCAATTTCGTACATTGGGCGGATGACTGAGACATGATGTTGTTTACGGATGAATTACTAAAAGACTGATGACGCTAATGAAATGAAACTTTGTACGTATACTAAGGAGGTTATTGGCAAATTAATTAAATTTAGCGCGAGTCAATAATAACACTTGAAGATACTTAGGCTCAAAACTTTTCAGCCGCCCCTCGTAAATAGACTCTCTACATAATTTGTACTGTGGCATAGATCCGGCCTTGTTGGCGATTTCGATGTAACCCCGATATTGTATATTGAAACTGATGGAGACCCGCTTAGTGGTAAGAGCTGGCTCACGGGATACAACAAAGAATACTGACGGTTTTCTTTTGTTAGCTTCAAACTACATGTATATTTATAGTCAGTTTATGGTATATTAGAGTCCCCAATTGTAGCATTTTTTTGAGCGTCAGCAATTAAAAAATTTAAACATTTTCGGGTGACACATTCAATATAACGTGGCAAGGTACAATTACATATTGATATTTGTATACTGTATCGCTATTACCTGTTTCAAGAGTCCCCTCAACATGATTTGAATCTTATTACCCTGCATTAAGATCCAAAATGATGAAAATGGTTAACTTGCTGACGCTTAACAAATAAGGTAAAATTCGAAGCTTTATTCGGTAAATGTTTACTCGTGTGCATTACTTTTTCACACAAAACAAAAGAAAACGTTTTCCATGTTTTTAGATGCTTTTCACTGAAAATATTATATTTTCAAGTTGTCACCTTATTTTATCAGAGATGCGGAATTATTTTTACAAATCCCTGTAAACATTTTTAAGGCTGGGTTGCACCATCTTACTTTAACTTTAACAAGCGTCAAAAGTCTATCAAACTCACAGGTCACAGAAACTAAAGGGAGATGTGACAAGAAGGCGGAGCCGGTGTCGCAGCAATATGCCCAAAACAGAACACATTGCTCGTGAAAGCAATGATGACAGCGGCGACGTCATAATGTAAACAGTTTACAATGCTTGCGTAGTACTAAAGATTATTCGAACGTTGAGTACTGATACCGCAGTGGATAATGAGCACATGTTTTGATTACTTTGTGTCTGTGAATTTCTAATGTGACACTGAGTTTCGAACTCAGCGCATTAGTTGGCATCTCTCTATAATAATATCTCTATGATCAAACTCCATACAACAAACACCGGTTATGGTTAAAGTCACAGTTAAAATAAGGTGGTGTAACTCAGCCTAAACCTAGCAGAGTGGATCATTAAATTGTTTTTCCCATCAGCATTTTAATTACAGCAGTTTCCCAAACACTGAAGTATATTAACTCACAAAGTTAAAGTTCGGCGCCCTTAGTTTCAAACGTTGAAAAAACCGGCCCGACCCGGATTAAGCCCTTTAAAGCCGGTTCAAAGTGGACGTTAAACGAAATTCGGGGTGCAGTTAAACAGGCCAGTTTACGGTTAATATGCTGTATTTTATTGTATTGTTTTACGATTCGAATTATAAGCTGGGTTGCACGACCTTACTTGGACAATAACAGTGAAAGTATCAATTGAATATTTAAAATAAGTAGCACAATTTTGATGGTCAAAATGTTTACAATGGACCGGTTAGTGATATAAAATTGACGTAAAATTGAGAGACTCTATCCAATCCCGATTAAACTTTATGTAAAACTAGCTGACCCGGCGAACTTTGTTCCGCCTTAATGGCAATAGATAACGGGATAAAAAGTATCCTTTGTCCTTCTCCTGGCTCTAAACTACCTCCCTGACAATTTTCAGCTAAATCGGTTCAGCCGTTCTTGAGTTATAAGCGAAGTAACTAACACGACTTTCTTTTATCTAAATATATAAAAGGAGAAACTGACTGACTGACTGACAGATCAACGCACAGCCTAAACGGCTAAACGTAGGCACTTGAAATTTGGAAGGGACGTAGCTTAGGTACCGTAGAGGTGCACTAAGAAAGGAATTCCCGAAATTCCCACGGGAACGGGAATTAGCGGGAAAAACGGGATTCACGCGTACGAAGTCGCGGGCGGCCGCTAGTATTGTATATAGATAACTAGCTTTTCGCCCGCGGCTTCGCCCGCGTGGAATTTTGTCTGTCACAGAAAAACTTTATCGCGCGCGTCCCTGTTTCAAAAACCGGGATAAAAACTATCCTATGTTCTTTCCCGGGACTCAAACTATCTCTATGCCAAATTTCATCAAAATCGGTTGCGAGGTTTAAGCGGGAAAGCGTAACAGACAGACAGACAGACAGACAGACAGACAGACAGACAGACAGACAGACAGACAGAGTTACTTTCGCATTTATAATATTAGTTGGGATAAAGTTAAGTTCTCGTGAAGTTGAATTGGATATTTAATAGAGAATAATACGACGCAACCTAAGATATCGTTACGGTGATATTAAGCGTATTTGACATTCATTTTTGTTTTAACCAGTTTTAAATGCAACCCACCCCTAGTAATAAAGATTTATGCCCGTTTTCACCATCGATCCCTAATTTTTAAGTGACCCCTTGTATAAACAAAAACATTAGAGACCTAAATGCAGCATCAAAATCTATTTTACTTCTCGCAATTGCAGCACTAACAGACAAGGACATTGCATCAGTAAATTTCACCGCTCATTACGGAACCGAAATATAATATCAAACCGTCACTAAGTACCGTTCGCGTTGCGGTATCCAGCGGGATGTGAATATTGGAAATTAGAAAACATCGCTCGCGGCGCTGCGATGCCTCGTTACAGCTAACGAGCTGGTATCACGTGCCAGTCACTAGTATCAGTATCTGTGATTTTGTTAGTCACTGTATGACAGGTAACTGTCATTGGCGTGGGGGTGTTTTGATTTATTTTTGTGACGTTGTGAGTAAACTGAGAGTATAAGATATGTTCAGTTTAGAAGTTATTCAAAAGAATAACTTAGAATTGAAGCATTGGGTGCAACAAGGGCGTATCTCGTAAAATTGAGTTTCGAGAAAATTGACAATGAAAGTTTTAATGTCTTATATTTTTTTAATGTTTATAATTTGACTTACACTTGCTTTATTATTTGTTAGTCCAAAGTCCAAAACAATTATTGTCGTGTTTCAAGCATATTTTATAAATATTGGTATCTATGCTAGACTGTGAAAGGTTGGTAGCGCCCTGTATTCAACGCCTTCCTTTTTGAGGTCATCGGGCCTACGTGTGGGGTGGACGTCTCACGCTGCTTTTTCTGGTACATGGCCTCCACTGCAGAACCTTGTTGCCCCATCGGCCGTCAGTTCTGCGTACTATGTGCCCTGCCAATTGCCACTTTTTTATACACAAAAAGGAAGCTCTTGGCTTGTACTTCAGCTTGCTAATCCGTCGGGCAGAAAATAATAGGACAGGAAATAAGTTTACGAAGATAGTATCAGTCTAAAGTGGTATTAAAATTTGCTCTCGTTAAGCAAATAAGGAAAATCATGGAGTATTATCACTGTATAATACGTTACTATTATCAAGTACAATATTATGTTATTGAAGAGGAGTTCTCGGAAAAGGTTCGAATATTCTGCATAAAGTCAGTTCATTAAGCCCGATATACGCCACATGAAACTGGAATTCACAAGAAACATGACGTAAGTAACTAAGTACATACAATAGCAAAATGTAGGCGGACTTATCGCTAAGCGAATTTAGTCTCTTTCTGAGAACTGAGGCAGCAAATAAGTGTAAGATGGTTCCTACATAGTTAAAAAACAGTCAGAAATTAATAACTTACGTGCAACAAAAGCCGATAAAAATATGTTACCTATTTTTATTTTTACACTGCGTTCTTGGAGTGGCGAGTCGACAATATCGGTTCCTGAGTCCTAAATTAACTATGTAGGAGTAGGTCTTGGTGTTATTGTTTATGTATTGAGGCCGTGTGATTCCGGGATGGTCTTGCCATTGCCTATGGTCCTGCCATTCATTCTTTCTGAGGCGACTTAGGGACAAATATGAGAACATCAGACCTCGACAGCCCGTATAGCCAATGTTGAAAATGAAGACCAAATCCTCCATTTGTGATAAATAGGAAAAGATCGTATTCCTGCAGTGGAGACTAAAATTATGATGATAAGTATAGGATAATATTCATTTAGATTTTTTTTAGGTGTCTAGCATAAACGACCTCTGATTACTATGTAGGTAGTATCTAATTACAGATAAATAATATCAAAATATTTTCGCCAGTGATGTAAATATCGCATTCCACATCTCGCCATCCCTATCCGATAATAAACCGATTATCGGCGCGCCACATTCGGGCGACAATCGATTGGCGATCATTCGAGGTTAATATTGGCGGGAACCATCTTTAAATGGGTTAGTTTGCTACCTCTCCAAATTAAATTAGGTGGCCAATAGCTTAAATTATTTCGAAGCAATCTAGTAATTAATGGACGACAATTAATAAAAACATACCACAAAGCACAGTACAATAAAAAGCAAACAAGACAAAATATCTAGTCAGTTTTGAAACAAGCAGCTGTCAAATAACTTATTTACCTACTTGGTTCTATGACAAGATGATTGGACGAATAGGTCTAAGGCTACCTTTAACGGTAACTAAAACGCTAACCGGTGCTTTTTGTATGGAGTTTGACAGATTTTTTGTCTTTTAAAGTTAAAGTAAGCTGGTGCAACTCAGCCTAAGAAGTTGTCGTGTCAATTTTAGCACAAAATATTATTTAAAAACAATACAATTGCGAATCTAAAAGTAAAAAAATATAATCAATTTTAATTTAAGTAACTAAACTGCCACCTAATGATAGGGTAAGTGCGCTAGTTTTCGTCCAATTATCGGAGTTGCCAACTTTGTGATGCGAAATGAATATCTTAAAATACCCTTACTCATATGTATCATATGTCATTTTAGTCCTTATATAGTCTACTTTACGTTAATATTATATGACAACAAGTAAATACCACGGGTTTTTTATAAAAAATATTTTATGCAAAAGAGGCGATTTCACTAGTTTTCGTCCAAAAAAATCAGTTTTCGTCCTAGTGTACACTAGTTTTCGACCACTGTATAGAAAAAAGGGTGCAGTTGAATTATTAACTTAAAACCAATTCTACAATACAGTAACTATGGATTGTGGTATATCATTTNTCGTTTGATCATTCAATTATAGATTGTAACAAGTCCAAACTTGCACGGAAAGTTAGGTTTGTATTCTAATTTTCCGTATTTGTTTGTGGCAAGTCGGTCAAATGGACGAAAACAGGAGCTGGACGGAAAACCGGCGCAATTACCCTACTTCCACAAAAATATCTCGTATCCAATAGTAAACCGATTATATTATCGGCGCGCCACAATCGAGCGACAATCGATTGGCGATCATCCGGGGCTAATATCGGGAACGATGTTAATATATTTATGGCCGCCGCACCGGGATTAGTTCCGGGACTAATTTTTGGGACGCGATATTGTTTTGTAATATTGTAGGGGACTAAAAGTTCATTTATATTACTTAACGGATAATTACAAGATTTAAGACCTTTAGTAATGTTTTCGTTAAAATTATATTAATACTAGCGGCAGCCCGCGACTTCGTATGTGTGGAAACCCCCGTTTACCCCCATAGTGGTTGAATTTTGCAAAATCGCGTCTTAGTGAGCACCTACGTTACCTCCATGCAAAATTTGAGACTAACACTTGTAGTTTAATTTGTAATAATTAGCTGTGCCCGCGACTTCGTTCCCGTGGAAATAAATTGAACAATATTTCCAGACAATTTTTTTTTGCAAAATAGCCTGTATTACAACGGCTTAAGATGCTACTGTGTATACAGTAAAACTTGACGTGCTAACCGTACATTTATCGAGTCACGCATAATGAAACGCATATGAAGTCTGGACTCCATTACGGTTATGATGCGACCGGCGACCGATTGGGATCGATATCCTGAATTAGTTTGTTGTAGGGTAACCAGGAAAACAGATCTTGATGAGCCCTTCTGAGATTTTAGAGATACAAGCAATTTGTAAACACGTATGCCCTAAAGAATTTATGTGTAGTTTACTTGTACATACATACTCGTTCGTGAATTAATCGAAACGTTTTCAGTGGCGTAATAACGTAAATAGTAATGTAGGCAGGTCTCCCACTCGGTGAACCGACGACCCAATGAATGTGACCCAAAGTGCTGAACTAGTCGTGTAAATCTTTTGGTCAAGCCGTGAGTACATAATGTAACTCATTTGTAGACGTTTATTACGTCGCGTTAAGACCCGTGTATTACTATTTTAGTTGAAATGGAACGTGAAAGTTTAAAATCTTATACTTTTGGTCTTTGTCCAGCAGCATTTACTCAAAGCAATTCCTCAATTAGTGCAGCAGCCGCTAGAAAAACATTGTTATAACCTTTGTTGGCAATAAATGACTTTCTTCTTTTTGTTCTTGTTCTTATCGTGTCGACAACAAACCTACACATTGTCAGCCCAAAACTTCATTATAAGAGTGGTGTTGTCAACAGCATTATTAAATCCTCCTGCGTGCTTCATCGACTGGTAAATAAAACCACACCTGCACTCCAAGTTTAAGCCATCCAAGAATCCCCACCTGAACAGATTGTCCTTACTACGGCCGACCTGCGTCCAAACTTTTTACTTTTACTTTACTTTTACTTAATACCTGGATGCCATAAGGGCGATGGAGCGTGCTTAATGCTCGGAGTTTCCCTGCGTGATCGATTCAGAAATGAGGAGATCCGTAGGAGAACCAGAGTGACTGACATAGCCCACAGAATCGCTAAAATCAAGTGGCAGTGGGCGGGGCACATAGCTCGTAGAGCTGATGGCCGCTGAGGCAGGAAAGTTCTTGAGTGGCGACCACGGGCTGGAAGACGTAGCGTGGGCAAGCCTCCTACTAGGTGGACCGACGATCTGGCAAAGGTCGCGGGAAGAGCCTGGATGCGGGCGGCGCAGGACCGTTCATTGTGGAAAACCTTGGGGGAGGCCTTTGTCCAGCTGAGGACGTCATTTAGCTGAAACGAACGAATATCTGAGAACCAAATCCAGTTAAGAGATCGAAATCAATCTAATCACAGCTATTGCGTGATTTGTATTTTCCTAATCACATAATAAATAGCTACAATTAGAGAGTCGGATCTCGAAGATTCGTATCGGGCAAACATAATACCTGGAAGCTTCACCTATCTAGATGTTAGTCCATATGATAGACAGAACAATTTATTACTGTTAGCTGAACGAGTACACCTATCTTTTATCAGCACAACGATTAATATCAATTCCGAGCCGTACAAAGCTTACCCCATTTCAGCTTTCCTGAAAATACGCTCCATTATAGAATTTCCACAATTGTTACCCATTTATCTGTAATTTTTTGCGGTAAAACATGGTTTATTTCAAGCGCTGTACATTGAGATTGTTTCTTTGGGTTGCCAGCGTTGCCACTATTTGAAACTGTGCTTTGAGGTAACTCAATTTGTATAACGTTTTATATCTTTGAAAGACCCGGAGTTTTATGGTCATTTTGTTTATAAAATAACATTGTTTGGAACAAAAGGTTAGATACGAGTAAAATAAATAAGTAGAATAACCATTTTCTTTTTTATTTCTAAATTTTTTTTCAAAGCGAATTTATCTAGATTTTAGTAAAAATTAGATCTTAGGCCTTTTCGACCAAAAACATCATCATCATCGTCTTCATCAGGCCATCAAGAAGTACGATGTTCTTTAAATTATTGATGCAGGATTTCTCTTACACTACGCTCCTGCTAATCGGGCTTAAAAATATATTTAACAATAATTCTGTAATTTCATCAAAATCTGTTCAGTATTTTTTACGTGAAAGAGTAACAAACAGCCCTAATCTATCATCCTTGGAATCTTTTACATTTATAATATTAGTAGGATTTTCGAAGGCCCCCCAAGGACTTCCACAAAGACCGGTCCTACGCCGCTCGCATCCAGGCACCTCCCACCTACCTCCACACTATGGAGCGAAATTGCGATTTATGGACATAGCGATTTTTTTCACAATTTCTATTTGAAAAAAATACCTATCGATAGGTTACGTTATTCTGATGAATAAATGCTGCACAAGTTTTTCTCTAAAACCAATAGTTTGACTGGAAAAAAATATTTTCCATTTTCGTTGTATGGAATGAAACATAAAGTGGTCGATTTCGACTAAGCCTTGACAGATTTATGAGGTTCTGAAAAATTAAAAAAAAGTAAGTAAAAGTGACTTTTTTTTGGAATATCTTTAAAGATTTAACAAAAATATAAAGATTTTATACGTTAATAATGTAAATTAACCTTAAATTACTGCTAAAAACACATTTTAATAAACTTAAAAGGAATTAAATCAGCGATTTTTTTTTCACAATTTCTGTTTAAAAAAAATACCTGTCGATAGGCCCTTGGGCCACCCCTAAGCCGCCTATTTAGTTTTATACACACATAAATCACCTCATATTAATCACATTTACCAAATCATGCGGTAATTATTCATAATAACCGGTTATTATAAATAATTTTCAATTTATCACATTAACCGTAACATTTATACAGGTTGTTCCTGTAGATCCATATCAAACAAAAAGGATTGATTCTACCAATCCTATTTTATTCGATCAATAATTCCATACTAGTCACACCCTGTATACTATCTTCTTAGTTTGTCCCGATCATCCCAGCAGCCTGGTCACACCCGTGATGGCCGAGCCATTTCCAGTTGTGTCTGCTGTGAAATATTTATGCATCGGGCAGCCATTACATTACGCTAAGCATCGTCAAGCAGCTGCATTTCAGGACGGACGGGGAATTCCCGAAAACAATTTGTGTCTAGTTTCAGTGTTGCCAGATTTGAAACGGCCGTTATTTCGTTTTTAGTGAATTCAGGAACGATTTTCAGGCGGTGGTTTTAATACGTGAAATGATAGCTGGTATTTTAAGGTGCTATTCCCGATGAAAATCTTTTACTACTTTTAAAAGTAGTAAAATTAATAGAAAAATTACAGTTAAATGTAACAGAGCCAGACTATTTCAGTAGTTTCAAGGTAACTTTGCAGCCAAAATATTATACAATGTAGTCATAGAGACGTACGTTTGTATTTTTTTTAGCTCTTATTTGTCGAAGTTTAATTAATTTTCTTACAAATAATATTCACCTTTATTTCTCAAAATACAAGTAAGTAAACAATCACTTATTCATGAAAAATTCAAATACCAATATTTAACTAAATTGAGTCTAGCAATTATTTTTCTCTATTCTGCTACATACGATAAGTGACGACAATATTGTCGCCAATCTTCAAAAACATTCCCGAAAGGTAGTTTGAAATGACATTCTGGTCTCTCTGTGTAGAGAAAAATCATCTTTGACTTCAATGAAATAGAGTGCATTATTGGGTAATGGTATAAAACAGCACATCGAAATTCTATAGAAATAACATTGGAGTGGTAGCTTCACGTCTCAACGAGTCGCAACTAACGTGCAGGGTTTGGTGCAAGATACAGTCGAAAGCCCTCAGTCTACTGTATTGACTATATTTATTGTGAAATTGCAACTATTTAATGTCAAATTGTTTATTTGAATGTACCGTTAAACTTTGGGTACCGCTAAGTCAGACATGGTTTTATATTGGACATTTGAGATTACCCTGTAACTTATATCTGTACAGGTTAGTTCAAACCTGCAATGACCCTGATTAGCATAATCACGTCATTTATTTATTCTCCATTGCAGGAACATGACTCTCACTAATTTGGCCAGAGGCAAATGGAGGATTACACTCCCTACGCTGGCCACGGGTTGGGGAGAGCATTCCTACTCTCTCTACCCTCCCAACCGCTAAGCCGGGAGGCCGTATAGTTCCGACGGAGTAGAAAAGGAACACTCCCACTCTTTCCAATTCCGTGGATGACATAAATGCGACTAAGAGACGACTACGCGAACATCAGGCCTTCCCTACCTATCTGTGTCATTCGCATATTAATGTAGGACATATTATGTACGAGTAGATATACCACAAAACTCCAAAGATTCAAGTGATCCCCCGCACCAAAATTAGGTCATACTCAGTTCCAGACAGTTTCCAAAACTCCAGTAAATATCCCTCCGTTGACACTTACGTCAAACTGTACGGAATACATCTGTTACTCGTGTGTAAAGTGGAGTACGGAGACTGTAGAGTCGACAGCGAGCGGTACATTAATGTTGTAAAAACGCCCTTTTTATCCACAACGAGGAAGCTCTTGGCCTGTATCTCACCTGATGGTAAGTGATGATCAGGCCGAAGGTGGAAGCGAGCTTCACCCGGAATCCTAAACCACAGAGGAACTGGCTATCTTACCTCTAACTGCCGAAACACAACAATGCTGTTAACATTGTTGTTATGGCGACAGACTTAGGTAAGATGGTGGTAGCTAGCCAGGCGGACTTAGAACAAGCCCTACCACCAACCAAACCGAACAGAAAAATCAGCCCCCACTGGGAATCGAACCCGGGACCTCTGCGTCTGAAGCAGGAAACCCTTAATGACAAACGGCATAAGATGCCGCTGTTGACTATGATGTGCCTGTACATATTTAATATTTACTGTGATTTGTAATAATAATTGTATTATTGCAAATAATAAAGCTTACACTCAAGCACATTTTAAATCTTCTAATATCTTACGTTTACTTAGATAAAGTATTGTACTATAGTTCGCAAACGACCTCCTCTACATGGAAATTTGCTATGGCGGGTTAGGGCGGGTCTAGTTCCAGTCACATTGTATAAAAATAAAATATAAAAACTGAAGAATAAAATTCTCATTTCGAGTTAGTGCTCATACAGAAACTGATAAAAATATCTGGCCATATTTCAAAGTTATGTCCCTCATAATTGATTATGTGATTAATTTTATACCCCAAAACAACTTTCACAACACAAATTCACATAAGTGAAGTTTTTTTTTTTATGCCAGACAAGGCAATCGCACCTGGTGTGAAGTGAGATGCAGTCTAGGATGGTACATATCTGCCCTGTAAGTGCCTATTCACTCTCGCCTTGAAAACGCCCGGATTCGGGAAAGACAGCAGCAGGCAACGAATTCCAGTCCCTAGCTGTTAGCTTTATAAACGAGTCGTGGAAACGAGTGCGAGCTGGTGGAATGTCAACAATATAGGGATGGTACGCTAACCTGCGTCTGGTTCCCCGATGATTTCAAAGTTATGTCCCTCATGATTGATATTTGATTTATTTTACACCCCAAAACAACTTTCATAAAACAAATTCACGCAAGTAAAGCCGTAGTAACTAGTTTGTTCATAATACAGTGTGTCAGACCTTGTGTTTCGGTGCTTAGCGCCAAGTTCCCGTGACGTCACTCGCTAGATCCCGGAATCGAATTAGACGCGCCCGCGAGCTCCTGTTTGATGCTGCACTGGTTACAAACAGTTGAGTATACTTTGAGAGAGACTTTACTTATTTGTTTGTTACATAAGGTGTTTGAAACAACATTTATGTATAAACTAGCTGTGCCCGCGACTTCGTCCGCGTGGACTAGGTAATGACTTTGAGTAGGCACTTTTAATAATTTAGTCTAATTATTTTACAAAGGCCTATGTCTATGTTCAGCAGTGGACGTCCTATGGCTGAAATGATGATGATGATGATGATGATTTTACAAATAGCTTTTGCCCGCGACTTCGTCCGTGTAGAAGTCGAAAAAGTTCTCATAGGATTTTTAAATGGTTTTTAACTATTATTTTATTATCTAAATGTTTGAATACTATTTGATCGTTTAAACACAGTGAATGATTCAATTACATATTTTTTTAATGATACTTTTCACGGCTTCGCTCTCATGAATGTTAACGACCGTCAAAACCTCGTCGATAGATGGCGGTCACTAATTTAGACTTTGATTTGCTCGTTTAAACACAGTGAATTATTCAATTACATAAAATATCTTTATTGACTAAATTTTAAATATTATGAACAGTTCTATAAATGTAATATTTAGTTCCTAATTAGGACTAATGATACGTTTCACGGCTTCGCTCTCATGAATGTTTACGACCGTCAAAAGCACGTCGATAGATGGCGTTTTTAAGGATATTTCTCACCTCTTAACTATTTATTGAAATTTAGTTTGTCACATATCGTCATAAATTGTAGCCTATATATTAGCCTGGGTTATAAATAATAATACTGTAAAGTTTCAACAAAATCCGTTTATTAGTTTTTGCGTGAAAGAGGAACAAACATCCAGACATCCAGACAAAAAGGTTACAGTGAGCCAACCATAAAAGATAGACATATGCTGTAGCGGACTTTTTTGTAGAACTTTTAAAGGGGAAAATCCTATCATACATAATTTATGCGAAACTTTAACCGTTTACGCAGCGTCAGCTCTCAAAAGGAAAAAAATCACTGATTTGAAACATTCTTCATTGGTGCTCCGCTCCTAGTGGTCTTAGCGTGATGATATATAGCCTAAAGCCTTCAGGGATTAACGGACTATCCAACACAAAAAGAATTTTTCAAATTGGTCCAGTAGTTCCTGAGATTAGCGCGTTCAACCAAATAAACAAACTGTGATTAATAAATTGCGCCACTACAAACCGTACCAACAGATGGCGCTGTTACGATCTTACTATGGCAAACTCCACCGCGCATACAATCCTGCATCGCGGTGACGAAGTTTTTTACCCTGCCCAGTATATATAGACAAACCAAGATTGTGTAAATTAAATGTTCTAACTCCTTATGGTGGTTGAGCGTCATGTTCCACTATTTCAGCTTTATAATATTAGTATAGATATAGAAGTATAGATATAAAAGTATAGACTAGCGGCCGCCCGCGACTTCGTACGCGTGGATCCCGTTTTACCCTTCTTGGAGGTTGAATTTTGCCAATTCTCGTCTTAGTGAGCACCTACGTTCTAAAAGGAACCCCCATGCAAAATTCCAGACTCCTAGCACTTATAGTTTCTGAGATTTCGAGATGAGTGAGTGAGTGAGTCAGTCAGTGACCTTTGGCTTTTTATAGATATAGATAAAATACAGGTGCTCTCTCTAATGAAAAACTTTTTATAAAATGCATGCGAGCCTAACCATGGTAATTGCTTATTTTTTATGTATAACACTAGCTTTTGCCCGCGGCTTCACCCGCGTGAAATTTAGTGTCACAGATCGGCATAAATTATAGCCTATATGTTAATCTGGGTTACAAACAATAATACTGTAAAGTTTCAACAAAATCCGTTCAGTAGCTTTTGCGTGAAAGAGTAACAAACATCCAGACATCCAGACATCCAAACTTTCGCATTTATAATATTAAGTAGGATAAACGGGCATGTCATGCAGCCTTAGACTCTCCGGCGACTGCAGACTTTTAGTCGGCCGATAGTTGGGCCCGATTTTAATTTGTATGAAAAACAAAACGGTGTAATGTGCGCACTTCTATACATGTCCATACTGATTAACAGCCCGACCCAACTATCGGCCAACTAAAAGTCGGTGGTCTGCGGCTAGGCTTAGACTAGACTAGTTCTAGTTATTAAAGAATTTGACTGTCGAGTAATTTAGAGCAATATGATTTTAACTAATTTTAAAGCAACTACACCGAATTGTTAAATTAATTCAAAACTAACTGGTTGTTTTCAGAGCTATACGGATACTAACTTTCAGACAATTTTCCATTGAAATTACCGGTTAGCAGTTAAGACAAGTTCTGCCTAAAATTTCTAGCCACAGTGGCAACATAATACAGCTTTATAGCAACAAAATTATACAATTTCATTGTAACCCTGTATAATGACTAAGTGCGCCCTCTATTGTATTTAACCAGCGCCGAACTGCGCCAAGTTCCCGTGACGTCACTCACCAGTGATCCCAGAATTAAATTAGATGAGACCTCGTACTGTCTGATTCTGGAACAAGTAGCTGAAACTGTTTTAGAAAGAGTTCAATAAAATATTTACAGGATAGAAAAGTTTACTTGTCTAGTTTAGTCATTAGTTTTAACGCTAATTGGTTGATTGATATTATAAGTTCAAGAATTTAAAAGCACATGGCGTCCCTTTAGCCAATTAGTCTTCAATTAACTATAAAAAGTTTAAATTGCATACTAAATTGTGTTAATAAGCTTCAATCACACCAACGCGTGCAGATCGCCATAGCCGGCGCAATCATAGGCCAATGACAGGTCGCGCGACCCATGACAGTCCGCGCGACCTGTCTTCACGCATTGGTGTGGTTGAAGCATTAGTGATCTGGTGATCTACATCCCTATTCCTAATCCCTATTTAAAAAATAATAAAACACGTGTGGGAAACTCATAAAATTATAACAATTTCTTTGGTGGTTTTAATTATGTACCTGAATTCGCTATTTTGTCAAGGGGTAAAATTGCCTCTGGTCTGAGGGTAAATAAGTTTTGAAATGTGTACTAGGAACTTTAATATCTTATTATTTTTATATTTTAAGATTCGAAACTTAGAATCTAATACCGCTTCAACAGCTAGAAATTCAAGAACTTTCTGTGATAATCAGAAATCCACAAAAGCAGCTTCAAGCTGAACTACAATACAATTAAACACCGTATAGGAACCATACTATAACCACACTACCGCTACTGCCTGTTCACCGGAATTTCGGGAGCTAAGTTGCCCGTGACGTCACGGGTACCCGGGATCAAATTAAACTACTGTTTGATGCTGGACTGGATAGTTGGGATGGAACTGTACTTTGGAATAGCTTTTATAGGGAAACCTTCGGTAAATTAAAATACAGACTCGGGTGATTTAAAATGGATTTTTAGTCATTTCAATTTTTTTTTAATTAACCATTAAAAATGGTGTACAGGTGCGGTTTTGTTCCCCAGTCAATGAAGCACCTGATGTCGTGCCCTGAGTGCCCAAGCAACTGCACTCAGGAGGATTTGATGAGTGCTGCTGGCAACGCCACCCTTGTGGCGGAGTTTTGGGCTGACACTGTGTAGGTTTGTTGTCGACACGAAAAGAAGAAGAATAGTGTGCTTAGAGTGGGTTCTGCTAAATATGAGTCATACGTTCATCATCATCATCATATCAGCCATAGGACGTCCACTGCTGAACATAGACCTCTTAATGATTTCCATCATGACTGGTTGGTAGCGGCCTGCATCTAACACCTCCCTGTTATCTTTATGAGACCGTCCGTCCACCTTGTGTACGTAACCAGTATACGTTATGAACGTTTTAATATTTTTGTAAATTAATGAATTATAAGTACCTTAATCCCATATCTTACAGTATGCCTACTTAGGTTGGAATAAAGTTAGAATTATTGGTGTAATTGTTGGAAAAAAATCTGCCTACGCCCTGCTTAAATCTCTGCATAAGGCTCCGCATGTGAACATGCCCTTACTTAAGATTATATTGTAGACATAACTTTATCCCAAAGCGGAAACCTTTACTGCATCCCCACCGCTGGGACAATGCCTCATCCCAGAATTCATTTCGTAACTTACAGAATCAGGTACCGTCAGCAGAAAAAGAAAACAATATTATAAATAAGAACAATTTGATGGGCTCCAAATCTACTAGATCGATTTGAAAAAATTCGTCATTAATTCTGATGAGCATACGTGTCTAATATAGTCTAGTATTTATATAGTAATAGAAATAGTCTTTAATAATCCATTAAATTTTTAAGCTATGAATCGCACTTTTAAGACAAAAAAGTGTTAGGTATTTTTTTATTTATTTAGGAATAGTACACAGCACAAGACAACCTCCATTTTGAACGTAGTTTTAAATCTTTTAGGGTGTGACTAGATGGTTTTTTTTTCCAACGAGTAATAGGGTTACTCGTTTGGGTGTGAATCATTGGGAACAAGCGTTTTTTTCGCTCTCTGAACTATTGGGTTATTTTATTTCGAGACTGATTTTCTATTAAGGTACACTATCTATTCTATACTAATATTATAAATGCGAAAGTAGCTCTGTCTGTCTTTCTTGCTTTCACGCCTAAACCACTGAACCGATTTTGATGAAATTTGGCATAGATATAGTTTTTATCCCGGTTTTTGAGACAAGGTCGCGCGCGATAAATTTTTCTGTGACAGACAAAATTCCACGCGGGTTAAGCCGCGGACAAAAGCTAGTATTATTATAATTGATTTGCTGACCGTACCCAGTTATTTCGTCAGATTACGTACGGGCAGTATATTAGGAATCCCACTCAGACTGGATATTTGCGCTCGCCTCATTAATTCATGCGCTACGACTACGATGCTACAAAACGCTACGGACTACGAGCGCTACAGCGCTACGCGGAAGGATGCTACGTAATGGTCATAACGTAGGAAGGTGTCGTAAAGTCGATTGTAGTAACAAAATTATAAAATATTTTTTTTAGAATGGTGTATTATGTTAGTACATAATACACCATTCTAAAAAAAATATTTTGCAATATGCAATATGCTAGTGCATAGGTAAAGTATTTCTGTTTTTATTTAAATATAGGTCACAAGTTACAAGAGATCCGGGATATTTTCATACTATAGCTTGCATAGTTTTCTGACATTGTGTAATACAAAAGACTATTTAAATTTTTATACATTTTTTATGCATAAATCGTTAAGCTTGTGTGACATTATCTAAAACCATTCATGGTGACAAAGACCTCAAATTGCAGTATAATCAACGATTATTCATTTTTCTGCAGTCTAACTTGCACGTCATGCTCTAAAGACAATCATAATGTTTTTCCTTCAAAAATATGATTTTCCGTTGATGGCATGCACTTTACGTAGTAGGTACATATCAGCTGTTCCATACGAAGTTGACTCACTAATCATGTCTTTACGCTGTGGCCGCGCGGTGGGATGACTACGTAATAGGGCTTGATAATTTCCGGGAACCTACCGATACGAGCACAATGCACGTGAAGTACATACATATCCCACGTGTATTAAAATGCATAGCTTGAAAACCGTTTAAAGCCTGGTCCGTGAGCACGTAGAATTTTGTCCAATGACCCCAAGCTACCCATCCTTATCGCTCGCGCGTAATTATATTGCTGTCGCGACTATGCGACGGGCGCCCGCAGTGAGTGTGCGAGCGCGTCAGCAACAGCTAACTGCTATCAGCTTTTCTTGCGGCTTTGCCTTCGTTTGTTCGTTTCAGCTAAGACTACGTACAGACTTTTAGTTGACCGGCTTCCAGTTTGTATGAAGAATCAGCCGATACCAAATCGGTGTAATACACGTTCATAGTAATTAACAGCCCGACCAAACTATCATCATTTCAGCCACAGGACGTCACTGCTGAATATAGGCCTCCCCCAATGACTTCCACATCGCACGGTTGGTAGCGGCCTGCATCCAGCGCCTTCCTGCTACCTTTATCAGGTAGATGGACGTCCCATGCTGCGTTTTCCGATATCAGCCGACTAAAACTCTGTAGTCTGCAAGGTGTCTTTAAATTATGACATCCACTGCTGGACAAAGGCCTTCTTCCAAGGATTTCCACAAAGATCGGTCCTGCGCTACCTGCCTTGCCTTACCCCCTCAGAGGATGAATTTTGTAAAGTGAGCACCTGCGTTCTAAAAGGAACCCCCATGCAAAATTTGAGACTCCTAGCACTTGTAGTTTCTGAGATTTCGTGATGAGTGAGTGAGTGGCCTTTCGCTTTTATAAATATAGATGAAATGTCTTCAATTGATTTTACTCTAATTACTTTCGTCTTTATATGTCTTCTTATCTTTTGGGTCTTACCAGAGTTTTGTGAAAAATATTATACCTAACAGGGGCAAATTCAGTCACAAATTAGGAAATGTTCCGTTTTTTAACGAGGTTACGATATTTTTTATTATAAGAACAAAATGTTTGCTTATGTGTCCACCTGTCAAAGATAGCTGTTAGTGTGTGAGTAAATACATTTCGATTATGGTGATTTTATCCAAAAAATGTTTGTATTTTTGTAGCTACTACGTTGACTTTTATTGATAGGTGAAGGTCACCCTTTCTCAAATAGTGATTAAAGTCAAAGTCAAATCATTATTTATTTTTAAAGTAGACTATTAAATAAAACTTACAATTAAGTACAAAAGAGGGATTTAGTGATAAAAGCATTCCTAGCCAGTAAACTTTTTGTTCGTGTAAAGAGCTGTAATTGCAATAAGAAAATAGAAAATCAATTTTTATTTACCACGTCTGGGGGAAAGTAGAATCTCCGGATAAGTTATTATTTTCCATATTATGAGGGCAAAGGATGATACGTTCTTAGTACAATCGACATGGCATCAAAATTGACCGTTTCAAATTCAGTTCATACCAGAGCAAAGGTAACTAGATGAGTTTTCTATGGAAATAGATCTGTGACCACGGCTGCAGCATCGCAGCCGAAACGTCAAGCCGTGAGTACATAATGTAACTCATTAATAAACGTTGCGTTAAGACCCGTGTCTTACTATTTTAGTTGAAATGGAACGCGAAAGTTTAAAATCTTATATGAAATTGATCATATCTCAAAACTTATGACACTTTTCTAATTAGCATTGTTTGATGCGTTTTAGCTACCTCCTGTGTCGATGCGACGTGTTAATTTAAGGAAACCCTGTATATTACAATTAATGTCAAAATAGCACTTGTTGCAAACATAAACTACCTCAGTATTGTCATCTGCACAATACCACGGAAGCGTCAATTCCTTGGATAATTCCATAAGCCGTTTAAGTCGGTGACAAACCAAGGGTTAAGCTTTGCAAAAGTCAAGTGTAAGCTTTGCCGAAGTCAACGGACAGTCTATTATGCTTAACTAGCTTAAAATGAACTTATTCAGTTCTTCTACCCCCTTATTAATAAAAAGTAACACCCGGGATGAACTCTGGATTTATGACATTTCCATACTAAATGATAATGTAAACCAGAGTTCAACAAGGGTGTAACTTTTATTAATAAGGGTAAGTTTTGGTATAATTTATTGAGGCGACCATAGCAAATTGGATGAACGTTAGTTTGATTCTCGCTGGTAGTCAAATATGTTATGGTGGGTTTAATATAGTGCATATCACACTAATGTTATAAATAGGAAAGATTTGTATATCTTTACATATTTTAAACGAATGAACTCTACAACACCGGTTTCAAAAATTCTTTCATCATTAGATATGATAGTATTACCGTGTTAGAATGTTACATTATCTTTTGATCGAAATCCACGCGGGGAAAGCTGCGGCCAAAAGCCAGTTTATAATAATTTGTAGAGCACCAATCACTAATTAATACTCTTTAAAAAAATGCCCTAAAATGTAAGCCAAACTTCTAAAACTCATTTATTTCTGTAAATAGGCTTTAAAAAACCACTTTTACACGTCCCAGTATTAACCCTACCACTGCTTCAGGACAATAAATGGGCCAGCGCAAGAAACTCAGACACTATTTTATTAGTTTTCTATATTAGTTTGCCCCAACTCTAGCTAGAAGTATGAAACATTATGGCAATGTGAGCCAAGCTTCGTTCTTACCACGACTCTAGCTTGCCTTGCTCTATTATGTGTCCCCAGCCTAAGCACACATTGTAAACAAAACACACACTAACACACTCATAAATATTTACAGTGTTCCGGACCGTAAACATACATTTATTGCCGCTTTACAAAAATACTCACACATTAGGGATATATTAAAGGAAAATTGCTGGATACAAAAGTTTTTGTATTCATTGAGTGTACAAATAAAGTGCGTACATAAATTTTAGAGAAAGAAAACCTTAATTTTGTTCTTCAATAGCATTATCTGGATGTAAATCTTCATAAATGTACTTTATTGCAGTATTTATGGATATTATGTTTGTAGTACTGAGTTTTAGTAATAAAATTGAAATATTTTCTGGTATGCACGAATATTTTCAGTGACAGACTGGTTTAGAGAGTATAAAGAGTTTTTCACAAAGCAAGTTATTTTTTATTGAAACGCACTGAATTTTGATGGAATGGCTAGAGCCTCGGCTAGATATTAATATAAGGTGTAACAAGCTGGTAAAATTATACATAAAAGGTTTCAGTCCCGACGGTTATTATCATTGTACCCTAAATGCAAGCTGTCAATCTCATTTTGTGGCTTCATGCACATATTATTATAATACCTATTCTTAGGGCTCCACGCCTGCACACGACGCCGCCACCGCGCCGCCGCCGCGTCGTCGCCGCGCCGCTCTGTTCATACGCACCGAGTAAAACCGCCGCCGCGCCGCCCCACCGCGCCATCAAAGCATAATATCGCGCGCGGCGCGGCGGCGGCGCGGCAGCGGTGTACATGCGGCGCGTATAAACAGTGCAAAGGCACGGCAACGGCGCGGCGGCGGCGCGGTAGCGGCGTCGTGTGCAGGAGCGCTTATACGTGTATATGTATTGCCCAGTTTAAATAAATATCTAGAGTAAAAGGTCATTCTGTGACTTTCGAAAGTAGTATTCAGACCAAATCTTAACTTAGGTATTACTAAATTATGACAGCAAACTTTATGTGTGTCTCTGTAACTAACCCTTTTCAAACATTTCAAGTAATCAATTTAGTATCTACTGATTTGGTTTTCTGAAAGCGGTCTGTTTATTCGATTCGTTAGTTTCCAAGACGATCTTTAAAGTCAACATGAGTGACATATACTATCAAGTTTATACAGGGTGTCGATTAAATGAGTAAGTGCAAATAAGACATCATGTTGAGTTTCATGATCAACCTTATTTGATACTAAATAAGAATGACTCTTCTAAGGCAACATTTTCACTTGATATACTGTCAAATGGCGACAAAAATCTTTTTTTTTAACATTTATGTTGTAAAATAGTGTTAATTACAGCTAGATAAGACACAATGTTTAGTTTCATGTTTCTTTATCCAAACTAACCAAATTATCGCCATTATTAGCTCTCACTCGACGCAAAAACTCGTGGCAGGCGGAGCCATAAGTAATTTTTGAAACAGAGATGTACACTCATCATCCATCATCATCATGTCACCTATAGGACGTCCACTTCTGAACATAGGCCTCCCCCAATGATTTCCACAATGGCCGGTTGGTAGCGGCCTGCATCCAGCGCCTTCCCGCTACACTGCGAATGTCCCTGCGAATGCTACACCCTATAAGGAAACTACCTGTCAAATTTCAAGTTTGTAGGTGTTTTAGTTTCTGAGATTTCGTGATTAATCAGTGAGTGGTATTTCGCGTTGTAGGTTTGTATAGGGTAGTGAATGTAGGATAGCCTAAGCAATGTGAACACACCTTTACGTATCAGTGGCTGAAGGCAATCAGCAGTGTTTGTGTGCTCCGTGATTGACAAAGCCAATCGGAGGCGTGAATAGCTTCATCATTGGGTACCGACGACGGCTCGTCAAGGTATACACAGTGGCATCTTAATTTTGGTGGTAGAGGCGATTTTGCAATACAAATGTACTGTATGGACTGATGTGTTGTCTGTACTATGAGAAGCTATAGTGCTCAGCACAAGGGATGTTATGGATATCCGTAACCCTAGCCGAAACTATCGGATATCCTAAATAAAAAAATATCCGTTTAATATTACGTCCGTAGGATATGGCTGTGATATAAATGTTCGCAACATATTTTATGTACCCATCAGGAATTGAATCCGCAACCTCTTCATTCTTCTTTCATCTATCTTCTATAATATAAAAGCGAAAGGTCACTCACTCACCCATCACGAGATCTCAAAAATTTACAAGTGCTAGAAGTCTCAAATTTTGCATGGGGGTTCCTTTTAGAACGTAGGTGCTCACTAAGGCGGGATTGTGCAAAATTCAACCCCTAAGGGGGTAAAACGGGATCCACGCCCACGAAGTCGCGGGCGGCCGCTAGTAAATGATATAGTTTACATGCAATGCCCAGTTTAGGCAGCCATTTATCCATGCCATGCACAAACAAACAAGCTTACTATTCGTAGAGAAACTTACCAAATATCACGTGTATCGGAGTTAGAGAGCCAATTACAGTGCCCGGGATAGTTCGCGAACTAATTAGAGATCGGTAATCGCGCGCGTGCGGTGACCACGCTTCGTTACACACAGCGGGAGTAGAACAGCTTGAACAATTAAACCTAGAGATAATAATATATTCTAGCGACCCGCCTCTGCTTCGCACAGGTACAATTTAAACTTAAAAACCTTCCTCTGGAATCACTCTATCAATAAAAAAAAACCGCATCAAAATCCGTTGCGTAGTTTTTAAGATCTAAGCATACATAGGGACAGACACAGGAAAGCGACTTAGTTTTATAATATGTGTGATGTGTTTTCATTGAGAGCACGCGCTTGAGCTTTGTGACGCAAGTGTACTAGTCACTTTACAATCACGTGATTGCTGCGCTACTAATAAACTAGATTTCTTTGCTGCATTGATTTTACATGTTTAATCATCATTTCAGCCATAAGACGTCCACTGCTGAACATAGTCATACATGTTTAAAACTTTAAATTAAAACAATATTAATTTCAGTAGTAATCTGATGATATGACAGTGATTTTTTTTAATTTCCAATGCATTGGCTGTATTATTCGAGCTGTGGCTAAAAGTAACGAACCGAGATAGACTCGTCCTTCTGACGTCATGAATCATAGTAATCCGGTTACAGTCAGGTGAATGTGTCGCTTTGACCCATCAACGCTACCTTAAGGAAAATACAGAAGACTAGGTTTAGAAAGCTAAAGTACGGCCAACTAGCAGCGATACAAAAGGTCGATAGACTGTCGAGTTTACAATATAATATTCTGTCTCTACCCATGTTGTGTATTTGTCGTAATGTCTCGTTCTCCCGCCAAAATATGTCAAAGTCAGACGGGTTCACCCATGACATTGGGTTTGTTTACATTTGGTATCGCTTCTCGTTGGCCGTACTTTAGTACTGATGTTTTTAGATAAATTCAATAACTAACTAAATTACCATAAATGTACCATAATCAATGCGAAAAAAATATTCTTGATTGTTGATTCTTAGGCATATATTCAACAGCAGACAGTGGCTCAAATGATCATGATGAAATAGCTTCATCTATTAACATATTAAGATCTTCAACAAAAAACTTTTTGAAACTTTGGCTGAGTTGCACCGCCTTATTTTAACCGTGACTATAACCATAACTGGAGTTTTTTGTTTGGAGTTTGACAAACCTTTGACGTATGTTAAAGTTAAAGTAAGATGGTGCAACCCAGCCTTAGTCTGAGCTCCTCAAGGGCATCGGACGTGACTAAGATTTACGAGATTCTTACTAAATACTGACAGGGTTTTGCCATTACCATTACCATAAAATGTGACTACAGTTATGAAGAGTATCTGTCTCCAGGTTTATTGCGATACGTGATAGTAAGTTGCAGGACTTCGGTTTGGTCTCTAAGGATTGATGGTTTCTGATACGAATCATAATAGTAATATTATAGATGCGAAAGTAATTCCGTGTGTTATTATAGTTAAGTTTTATGGATAAACCGCTGAACTTTTTATGGTGGACTTATCTTGAAAACGAGAAAAGAAAATATCTGCTTTTTAGGAGGGCTTTCTTTTCTCCAAGCACTTGTGGGGCGTTGATAAGTCAGCGAGTTGGGCATTCTCTTTTTGTTTAATTATATGAAAAAGATGCATGGAAAATTTGTGTGAAGTTCGCAACATAGTCTATCTATGTATTTCAATCAATAACATCATCATCATTTCAGGCGCAGGACGTCTAATGCTGAACATAGGTCTTTCCCAATGATTTCCATATTGCTCGGTTGGAAGCATGGGTGGACCACTCCAGAACCTTGCTGCCTTGAACTTCAATAAGCCAATGTAGTTAGACCTGTAAACAATTTGACATACAATTTCGATTCGGTTTTTTGATTACTACTACACGTCTCATAGCTATAGAAAAAGATTGACGCCCGTATTCACAAACGATGCTTGCTTAAGTGAAGCAGCAAATCGAACGCATAGCGTTGAACAGAGCTCTGTGATTGGTTCGTGTGTCACCCTGTGCGTCTACGCCCACTGTGCACTTAAATAAAAATAATTTTTTTTTTATTTCAGAAAAAACATTTTCCATAGTGGGTTAGTAGTTACAGATGTACTTATAAGCTAGTGTTAGTAATTAAAACAAAGTGAATGGATAAAGAAAACCGAACCTAGTTTACATTTACCCGAGCAGGTCTCGAAATAAATAAACTTTTTTGCCAAAACTGTTACATAATTTGAGTTTAACGGCGGCTCCTGCACTAGGCTCGCAGGCCTGTATCGCAGCCAGTGAGTGATTAATTTACTTTTAATTTATACTGTGTACTTCATAGTAATGTTTGTGAATACGGGCTGATTTAACTCCAATGGTCTCCATTCTCTAAGATAGGTACAGTATGAATCTTTCTACTAATCTATACTTTGTGATGCCAGATAAAAGAACAAAAAGAAAATCACTACTATCCTGCCTACGTGAGATTTAGGAAAGTCCTGAAATAGACTCGTTAAACTTTTAATCAGCTTAATAATTAATCGGATTAATTCTATTTCGACAGAAAGATTAAAGTAAAATGCCTTTTGCCTTTTACTAATTATAGTGAAAAGTCCAATAAGAATTTGAAAAACATGGAAAAGTAGGTTTTTAACATGGCCTAAGCACTATGATAATTAAGATTTCATAAAATAGAAGTCGTAAACAGAATTTTTGATAACTTTTAATTTGCGAATGCTTACTGAAATTACTTTTACAATTATTTTGACCCAACTAAAATTATTATTCATACTTCTGTTAATACTACAAGAGCATTTCATTTTCTTATTTAAAATTTCTGCCTGGTATTCTCCACAATTATTAACATGATACCTAGCTAGAATTTATCTTGTCCCACCTACTGTATAAGTATTAGTTTGACCAAACTGTTGACTGTCTAACTAAAGCATAATCTACTTAAGTATATTATGTCAATATGTTAGATACAAGTACCTTACAGTATGGGGAATATGCATCGATTTTAAAAGTTAATAAATTATGTATAAATAAACATTTTAGTTAAATCATAGAATTTCTGAAAAACTACTAAAGAAATCGGACTGGAAATAAAAAAAGTGTTTAAACTTTGTATGGAAATAACTGAGCGTGACGTCAAATGTCACCCGCCCATAGTAACTTGTATGGGACTCTGCGTGTCGTTCTAACATGACCAATGACGTCATGATAACTATAGTCTATATCTTAGGTATCTTTTGGAATTGTTAAAGAAAAGCAGTCATTGATTTGATAATGCCAAGGCTACTGAGATGTGAGAAATAAAAAAACCTTGGGTATTCCGTATTCTTCGAAAATAATCGCCGCTTCACTCACTACCGTATACAAGCCCTTACTTAGGGCTTACCCTAAAGCTCGTCGGCATCAACAGCAATTTATCAAGTCATTCATAAGGCTCTCGGCTGTTGTTTGCTTTCATTCAAGCCAGACCTATATGTATTCAGCCATTCTAATCGTCGAACTGCACATGCTAGATATTCGTAACTAGAAATTGAAATTGGACCAAGCATAGCCTTAAGTTAACACATTGAAACTACTTATTGTCAATACAACATTATTTTTTTATCTGACGGAGGAATGAAATGAATTTTTCATATTTAAGAATACGCATGATGAAAAATTTTAGGATTGAGGAGTGTATCTTAGAAATATTTCATATTTTAGCGAAATAATAGTTTGAAAGCACAGTTAGTAAACTTTTAGTTTGTTAATTACCACCTAATTTGTTTTATGAGCTTTTAAATCTGGGTAGGTTCATTTCAGAAGCATCAAATTAATTTAAATAAAAGATTGTTCTTCTTGTCGTGTCGACAACAAACCTACACAGCGTTGGCCCAAAACTCCGCCACAAGAATGGCGTTGTCAGTAGCCTTCATTAAATCTTCCTGCGTGCAGTTGTTTGGGCACGCAGGGCACGACATCAAGTGCTTCGTCGACTGGGGAACAAAACCACATTCGCACTCCAAGTTTGAGCCATCCAAGAATCCCCACCAAGAATAAAAGGTTGTAATACAATTGAATACCCTACACAATTTATAGACCAAAAATATAATTTATCGGAACTGAAATCGGAATCGAAGGTTAGATCAATAGGTTAAATCAATCGGAAGTTCCGAATTTTCGGAATGAAAATCAAATCTCCGTTACATCTTCAATTTTCAATTTTTGAAGCCACGGTTTTTTACTCTAGTGAGGTCTTAAAATATGAAGATTATGAAAATAAATTACACTTACCTATGTTATAATGTTGTAATGTATAAAAACTAACAACGATACCACACTCAGTCGTAAGAATAGATAGACAGATGAGAAACATAATATTATATTTAAACTAAATACAATCTTTAAGCGGATTTCCTAGACTCCACGACGAAAAACTGGGTCAGGCAACTTTTTTCTTGGCAAAGTGTAACTCTAAGTAAATTGAAAGTTGCTGGATTATTGAAAATCAACTAAAAGTGCAACGTTATTTAAAGTCCGACGCTAACGAGGTGACGAGATGGGCGGGACATTAGGCTGCGACACACTTGCGATTAGTCGTAAAGTCGTAAAAAAGTTTTGGAAATATTTAGAACTAGCAGAAACCATGTTATTTCATGCAATGCACTTTTTTGTGTCTTTTTTATCGCACACTTAAAAATTAGTGCCTACATAATTTAACTATTAGTAGGTTTTCACACATGATAGGTAGTTTCAATGGGTTTTCACGCGTGATAATTTCAATTCGCACATGATAGTTTCAGCCATAGGTTTTCATTTGTTTCTTAAATGGTAAAGATTTGATTTTGATTCCACCAAGTAACATAGTTTTTCTGATAAAAATGTGTCAAATATCAATTTTATTACAGTATTCAAACGATAGTCAACAATTAACGATTAAAAGGCGAAAACTGATGATACTGAATAAACATTTTTTCTTTCTTTCTTTCTTTCTTTCTTACACGATCGAAAATCCGTTTAATGGTGACCGAAATGCGACCATTGATTAGTGTCGCGTATTAATTAATGAATTTAATGAATACTAAACTGTTTAAGGTCACTTTACTAATTAACATCCATACAAATAACCATTAATAAACTGACCGCATAACTGCGGTTTTGGTGTATTGGATTTTGTGGATATAAAGTTATTTAAAACTAGCTTTTGCCGGTAACTTCGCACGCGAGGATTTCTGCATTTTTCTCTTTAGTTATTATCTATCAGGTCAGGACAACCAACAAGACAAACACGCATACAAGGAAATGAATTAAGAAAAACAAAAATGCTAGCCCTTAGGCTAGCATTTTTAGCTACATTATTTAGTGCCTTAGCACTAAATAATGTAGCTTTCTATTGCTGGAAGATATTTCAAAATCTATTCAGTAGATCCAGAAATTACTTCCTGCAAAGAAACTAAAAAACTTACAAACTGAACCTCTTCATAACATCATAGTAGGTATGGAAAATTATTAATAAATGATTTAATTTAAGTTATTTGTTGCAAGATAGCACCTTTTACAATCCTCATTAATATAATTGAGATCTATGATACTGTTGATACGTGCTACCATCAGGTTCCAATCCTGCAACTGCTAGTCTTACAGTCCACTAACGACCAGTCCAAGCCACCAAATTGGTATTTACTTAACTGTTTCATTAGTTTTTTATTTTTATTTTTGTTCATAAATAATGCAGGCTCTAAACGTCAGTAAAAGGATTTATCAACTAAATAGGCCGTTTAAAGCAAAGTTACTGGCCTCTGACCGGGCTCAGTGTTAAATATTTAAATCCCCGATACAGTTTTTATGAGGGTAGTAGCGCCGGGAGTTTTTTAGTTAAATTTAAAGTTGCCAATCAATGGAATAGTTTAAAACTTATATTTTTGCTGTTGGTTTGCTATTTGCAGTTTAAATATAAGTTCTATTTTATATTTATTGCAATTTTTATTAACCGCCTCTGTGGTCTAGTGGTAAGACCACTTGCTTCAGACGCAGTGGTCCCGGGTTCGATTTCCAGTGGGGGCAGATTTTTCTATTCGGTTTGGTTGGTGGTAGGGCTTTTTCTAAGTCCGCCTGGCTAGCTACCACCATCTTACCGAAGTCTGTCGCCATAACAACAATGTTAACAGCATTATTGTGTTCCGGCAGTTAGAGGTAAGATAGCCAGTTCCTCTGTGGTTGAGGATTCCGGGTGAAGCTCGCTTCCACCTTCGGCCTGATCGTCACTTACCATCAGGTGAGATACAGACCAAGAGCTTCCTCGTTGTGGATAAAAAAAAATACACTACTTGAGTACCGTATAGCTACTTATACCAACTAAAACTGTAGTTCAGCGGTATGAGCAACTACAGGCTAGCAAAAAAGTCGTAGGTTCGACCTCCATTTGAGGCAAGCTGTGACAAAATTCAATGAAGTACCTTTAAGAGTGTCTACGTGATGATGAATGGGTGCGTGCTTGATGAACCGATGACCTCAATAAGAAACCTGTTTTTTTCGTACGCGAATAATAATGCGGGCAAAGGTTATCTTTTATGAATGATAAATAATTCGTAATATAATTTAATTTAACAACGCCTATATTTATTTAGCTATATTTTACTGAAGCCATAAAAATGAGTGGCTTTGATGAGGACAACATGTTATCAATTTTCTCCCTTTAATTTATTGCCCCAAAGATTCCATAAGAAAATATGAAGCCATAAAAATATGTAAGTATTAAAGAAAATATTTTATATACTGAATAAGTATTTAATTTCTTATTCGAATTTCATTACAAGGTGAATTAATATTAATTATTATTTTATTTGCCTCTGCCTAACACTCATATTTTTCAGGTTGTTTATTATTTGTATCATATTAATAAGGCCGCCTGTTATATCATTTGACACACAATATTAATATTGAAGTATTTAATTCAAATAGTATCTTGATAAACTTAATAGTCTTATTCATTTTTCACTGACACAGAAAACCTTTAAAGTCTACCTATTACTACTTTTTTCAAGAGGATGCTTTTGATAATTTTATAATATTACACTTGGCGCTGGCTACCCAGTTCCTTTGCTTGAACTTGGGTCTAGATCCGTTTTCCTATTTAAAAACCACACACGATTTGGAAAGGAAATCAATATTTACATTCTACATTTAGTTTCAAACGTTACCTCGAATCAGCTGGCCATAACTTTGAGATTTTAGAGCCAGTCGTCCGTGTGTAATCGGCCTAAGGCAAATAGCGGCGTAACGAGGCGAGAGACGCGATCGTGTGTGCCGGTTTAATGCTTGTTCTCGTGATAAATACGACAGGATTTAAGGGTGCGAGCACACTCGATACTTTATTATGTGTTGTTGTTGAGATGTAAAGATAGATATAGTTAGACAACACTGAAGTGTCCCGAATATGACATTGGCAGGAGGGCACTACTATCAATATTGGGGTATTAGCTCCGATTTTTGCCATTTGACCTTACAGTATCGTTGAATTATAACAATGCACCGCATCGCCCAATAATGCTTAGGCACTCAGTTTAAAGAGTGGAACTTACTTCATAATGAGTTGACGGAGGGCTAAAATAATTACGACAGTAAATAATCGAATGAAAAGTATTTAATGTTGTTGTACCATGTCGCAATTTGAAGTTAACTGAAAACAGTTTGGAACATTGAGTTAGCTCATAAGTGTTAAGTCACTTTAATAAGAGATGAACCCTGCATTAAAATGACATTCCCTTACTAAATGACAATTTAAGCCAGAGTTCAACTAGGGTGTAACTTTTATTAATAAGGGGGTAGAACATGGACCTATAAAAAAAGTCGGACGGATTCTCATCAACAAAATACTGTGACATTAGGATACACCAGCTTGCCTGTACGTACAGGCCGGCACGCACACATTCACACCCTGTTACACCACTTCGAGTGCAAACTTCACACAGTTGACACATTCAAGCAGCGAAAAAACAACACGAATACGACATGTCTTGTGTGATGAAATTGTGTAAAAACCGTTCTGTTCGAACAAACAAAAATTAAGGAATCACATTTCACAGGCAAAATAATAATCCAATCACTTATTTCCCGACATTAAAATATTGAAATTAATTGAAATCAAACGTCATTCACTCGAAAAAATAATACGTCAAAGACCAGTGTTCTCAGTTATTTACGTGGGAAAATTACCCGAAATATGGGAAATTAATAATGATTTTAGGACTTTTTAGTTATGTATTACGCATACTATGGAAATAAAATAATTTATCATAATAATTGTGTTTTAATGGGATATATTTTCATAGGCAAATTTGATCCTTCCCAAAAATGTGGAACTGCGAAATTCAAATTTTCTTACATTGATTGCAAGTCAGTGTCAGGTTGTATGTTAAAAAAAATCTATCAGAGATAATAATAATATATTGATGATGCATAAGATTATGATTATAATGTACACAAGATTCGTAATTTGTAACTGCGTGAATCATTTTTGATCAACATTATGTACATACCCTGACACACTGACTTGCAAACAATGTAAGAAAATTTGAACATTGAAAATTTCGCGCCTACCTCAACGCATACACCTTTCATCCTTTTAAAATGGCACGGAATAATTCTGTCTACATTTCCAAGTAAAATCTGCCGATCTATGTTTTTCTTAAAATAAATGGGTAAAATGTTTTGGCTAACATGGCATCCCTAAATTCACTCACACAATAGACAAACGCCAAAATTTTGCGTCACAGTTTTGTTGTAGCGCGAGTTCCGTCCGCCTTTTTTTATAGGTCCATGGGGTAGAAGTTAAAAATATCGGCGATTTTAATAATTAAAGTAATTCGTCGCCAAAGTATAAAGTGTGCGCGGTCTCTAAGGCCTCAGATAAGGTTGTGGTTTTGAAAAATACATTCATTTTATATGTGTAGTTAAGTTATGTATTACGACACGCTGGCACGCTTCCAGTTCAAGTTTATATGAGAGTAGGTAGGTAAATATATGGTTTGGTATATCTTAAATAACGTATGAACATCTTGTTACTTTTTTTAGAAAATTTTCTCGCTTTCCATAGAAAATTGTATGGTATAAAAATTATGTTCTTTTGAATTGGGGCTCTAGACTTTTTGGCATCTATTATATTATTACCTAACTTTTTTTTGAAATGATGAATGATAGCCCTGATAGGTATAAGTACTTCTGTCTGTCTCAGACCCAGGGGGTCCCGTATTCTATTCCCAGTATGGGCAACATTTTCTGGTTATCATAGTGGTGGGTAGGGCTTATTCTAGTCCTCCTGCCTGAGTAGCTACCACTATGATCATAATGCCATAATGATGATGATAGTAGTCAGTTCCTATGTGTTCCATTCTGGGCAAAGCTCGATTTTTCGATCATTACTTTCCATCAGGTAAGAGTAGGCCCGACACAATGCTCGAAGGCCTTAATCGAGTTTCCTAATAGGCAGGCCTTAGGGTGCACCTGCACGTGGACAAAACGAAGCTTATGTCGAATGTCCATGTTGCACCCTACCCAGTTTCAATAAGGATTTTCGCGTTTGAAAAATCCGCCAGATGGCAATACGTAGACGCGAGGTCCAAATGCTGCATGATTGGTTATTTTTGACATGACATTGACAGATATGCTCATTGGGAGCTTGATTCTCGAGATTGTTTTGTATGATGCTAATATATTATGCAAATAAATGATAAATAGATATGTATATTTACCTCGGACATCTCCGTTGTGAGTGAAGAAATATATCTAATTACCCTTTCTTTTCCAGTTTCGACGTGCGCGGGCGCAGCTTCAACAAAGCGCTGCACTGGTCGGACCCGCTAGCCTTCGGGCGGCGGGCGTACTTCGTAACGATGTCCAGACCCTCGTCACTGACCGTGGACGCCATACAGCTGGATGATGAAGGCATATACCGGTGCAGGGTCGACTTCAAGAACTCGCCCACGAGGAACTTCCAGATCAAGTTGAACGTTGTTGGTGAGTTTGAATATTTCCATTATCAGGTTAGGTTAGTCTTCAATTAAAGATGGATTCTGCACTCATAGCGGATGGTCTGCGCCATAGAGATATAGAGAGATGCCAACTAATGCGCTGAGTTCGAAACTCAGTGTCGCATTGGAAATTCACACACATAAAGTAATCAAAATATGTGCTTATTATCCACTGTGGTATCAGTTTGTTCGAATAATCTTTAGTACTACCACAGAATAATAATAAGTACTACGTACAGAAGTTTTACTTCGCGAAAGTATTTAAAAAAATGTATGCTCAATGTCATTGCAAAATGGCGGAGGAAATACATGACTTAGCATGAATTATCATGAATAATATTAACTACTTATTTACCTCTCAGTGTCTTGAGGCAACTTAAAAAAGTACATTCTGTGTTTTTATTATTATTTAGGCAGTTAAATACTGCACAGTATTTAGTACACCATTTTCTTTATTTTCTTCCATCATACACAAGAATACGCGTGCGTGAGTCAAAGTTCGCTCGTATGTGAGGCCTTGTCGAATAGTATCCTGTAGGTGGGCCATCGTGCGTGTTTTGTTTTCGATGTAAACTCGCGGAGATGAACAGGCCTGGTACTACGCAAGCAATGTAAACTGTTTACATTATGACGTCTGCAGCATTTTTGGGCATATTGCTGCGACACCGGCCCCGCCCCCTTGTCACATCTCCCTTTAGTTTCTGTGATCTGTGGTCTGTGCATAGGTGGAACATGTCGTGAAAGGCCTCGCTACACCGGCTCCCACTTATGCTCAGCGAGATGGAGATGGTGGATTTTTAGTGGGTAGGCCCCTTCCTTCTGGAGGGGAGAGCCCCACATAACCCACTGCCTAACCACAGCAGCGGGTTAACTCAATGCATTTTTACCACCGAAAAAAAGGTTAGTCTCCAATGCAGAGATAGATGACCCTATATCCAATAAAATAAGATAAGATGGCAATCGATTTACCATTCATCCATACAAATTACTTATATGCAAAAGTAACTCTGGCTGCCAAAGTGTAACCTTTTCATGCTTCGAACTACTGAGATGATTTAGGTGAAATGTAGTCTATGGATAGTTTAAGACCCAGAGGAAAACATAGGATTGTTTTTATCCCGGTTTTTGAAAGGGACGCGCTAAAGTGTTTCTGTTACGTAGCAAAATTCACGCGGGTTAAGTTGTGGGAAAAAACCTAGAATATAGGAAAGCTCCATTACCACTACTCACTGACTCACTGATCAGGGGTGTTTAGAAGCGAGGGGACAGGAGTGACACACCGAAAAAGCTTTACATACATACCTACAATCTGACTATTTTTTGTTGTAATGAAAAGAAATGTAGAAGAAGTTGGGAGACTTGGAAAGTTCTAGGCCAGTATTATGAAGAACCAGTGAAAAATACTCGGTTACCTTTGTCAGATTCTTTTCCAAATGATTAAGGCCTGTATTCACAAAGGATGCTTGCTTAAATGAAGCAGCAAATCCAACGCACAGCGTTGAATAGAGCTCTGTGATTGGTTTGTGTGTCACTCTTTGCGTCCACGCGCACTGTGAGACCTTATAGTAATGTTTGTAAATACGGGCGTAATATTATTTAAGTATCGCCTTTTTAATATTAGTAGGATAATGCGAGCTACGAGTAGGCAGTTTCGGCTTCCTACACATTTTTGTATTTTATTGTAGAATCTTAAGCTTTATAAATCCCTATTTCATTGCGTATTTTGATATGTTATTTGAATTTATAAATAGGCAGCTCCACAATAGTTTACGAAGTAAATACACGTTCTCGTAAATGAATTACTAACATTGCGAAGTCAGATATTATGTGGAATGGAAAATGTATTTCCATTTCTAGTATGAAATCTGATGAATTTAGTTTCGGTTTTCATAAATATAATATGAGCAATTGTTAATTCCTAATAGATAGAGTTTAATCTAGAACATGGGACAAAAAACCTGCCTAAAAAAAGCGAAATAATAATATTTTCAACAAATATGGAGAATTTTCAGTTTTTCCGCAACAGATTTTTAACAGAACTTGATCGCTTAGTACTGAAATATACTTTGTACTAAAATGACAACGAGTGAAACTTTAAATTAGGGATGTTATGGATACCTAATGTAGTTTCGGTTATGGATACGGTTACGGATATATTTTTATTTCGGATATCCGAAAGTTTCGGTTACGGTTACGGATATCTGTGCTTTAGAATGCAATTTGCAATAGTTGTCCAATACGGTTCATTCATGGTCGCACACTTTACATCGAATAAAAAGTAATAAAAAAATGAAAATTGATACTAGACGGCATCACTTATAAAGGTAAATCAGGCTGTTATGCCTTTACATATAATGCTATACAAAAACAATTTAAACTGTCTACATCCGAAACTATCCGAAACTTTTGAATCGGTGACGGTTACGGTTTCGGATATTTTTTTATCTCGGATATCCGAAAGTTTCGGTTACGGTTACGGATATCCATAACATCCCTGCTTCAAATGTTACAGTGGAACATAAAAATGTTTTGTAACCGAGTCCCTACAACAACATGACCCGCATAGATTTAAATTGATCATTACGCTCCAACTGTACTGATAAGTATATCGGAAACTCAATATTGTTACAGTCCACATTCAAATTCAGTTTTTGTTTCGCATGAATGTAAAAAAAAAACATTGATTTACAACATTGATTTAACGTTTTATGAAATCGACAACTAATATCTTTGAACATTTCATGCGTTAATACATAGTACATACAATATAATTTTTTGTCGTTATTGTTGTAATTTACGCCGCCTTACTTTCTCAGCTTGACCTGTGTTGACTGGTAGAGAATACCACCTAGCATTAAGTCCGCCACTGTACAGTGTTTATGTGCAACAAGTATTTTCTTCTTTGCCTGGCCCATTCCCATTTTATTTGGGGTCGGTCCTCCTAATCCATAAAGGCTACCTTTTCTTTTTATTGTTTGCTATATTTGACGTTCATAAGTGCCACTTGTGGTCTAAACTGAATAAATATTTTTGATTTTGAATCATGCGTCTCCAGGCAGCTCGATCCTGGGTCGTCTCGCTGTTGACTTGGGCTTCTTTAAGGTCCTTATTTACATGTGATTCGGGGTCTTCCTCGTCCTCGGGGTTTAGTTTAGATGATTATGTGCAACAAATATAAATAGACAAATAAAATGCATAAATCTTGTTTGTTACAGTGCCGCCTCATCAACTGCTGCTCTACGACGAGGCAGGGAGGGACGTGGCTGGTGTGGTCGGCCCTCTAGAAGAAGGAGGCAACTTCACTCTCCTTTGCGAGCTTCGAGGCGGTAAGTGATATTTTTTATGTATTAGAATGCGTTGACTTGGAAGTTTGATATTTGAGGATGATATACAGTGTGTTTGGGCTATCCCATCGCCATCGTCTTAAATTATCGCTTTTTTATTTATTTGTAAGACGGGCACATAATACAAACAATTTTGATGTAGACTCACATAAAAAATTAAACACCCACACAGGCCCACATATGGGGGCATTTTTGTCAATAAAATTGACATTAATAACATCGCCTTAAATTATCGCTAGCCCTATCCCAAACACACTGTATAAAAAATTTGGACAGCACAAAGATTTAAGGACGTCGCACATCTATCAACCCGGAAAGGGATCGTAACCGTATCAACTCGAGGCGATCAATATTCTTTGTATGAAACTCCATACTGCAACGCACACTTATCCGCACCGTAACATAAACGCCTCGCCTCGCAATTGACAGTGCGCAAAAGGCGATGACAGCTCGCGAAAGACGATACGGTGTTGATCGCTTTCCGAGTTGATAAGTCTGCAATTAGCATAAGATAACAACAATCTTATCATGGAAAAAACAACTAAACAGATAAACTTCACACTCCTTCTGGTAGTATACATCATATATGAGATGAAATCACGAGATGGAAATGAAATTTAACGAAAATGCGTGAACATAACGCGATTCTTTTAATGTTGAGTTACGATTTGATCAGGGGGTAAGTATTTCTCTACAACTTTATCCAAAGTTTCGAAGTCTAAGTTCCTCTCACGCAAATCGAAATAGGCAGACAGATACATAGTTTTGACAGACATATCGATATTTTAAAAGCTTAATATCCTACTTTCCCCTTCGCATTTGTAGTCGTTCCTTTGAAGTCATTACATAAACTAACACTTGAAAAGAAACACAAGGTTTGCTGGTAAGAAACCTCACAAACGCAGTAGTTCATATTTCATAGAACACTTTCTTAAAAGTCTTACAAATTCTTTACTTGTAACATTTACCTGCTTTGTTGTGTATTTCTTGAGAACTTTACCGGGAAATTTGAGGGCTGGTTGACCGGTACTTTGTGTACCTGAATATTATGGAAATAGTCATGGGTTCGATTCCTGCACAATACAAAAAAAAAAATAAGAGCGACAATATAAATAACTAGCGCCCGCGACTTCGGATGCGTAAAAACATAGGACTTTCATATAAACTTCCAACCCACTTTTTACCCTCTTAGGGGTGGCCTTAATGTAGCAAATTGGTACGTTACTTTCGTATAATTCGTTCTTAAAGGATGTCTACACCCTTTAAGGAACCTACCTGCCAAATTTCATGTTTGTAGGTGTTATAGGTTCTGAGATTTCGTGATTATAATCAGTGAGTGGTATTTCCCTTTTATATTTAAAAGATAAATTACGAAGATAATACATATAAGCTTTGTCTTACAAAAAAAAAGCAAAAAATTATACTTAGTATTTATTTATTTGTGTGCATGGACACCTTTTTGTATCAAACTGGGTGTTTGCAACAAAAATCATGTCAAATGCCCGTGTTGTACCCACTCCTCTGAAGGTTGGAGACACTACACTCGAAGTTTTATATTATGTAAACTACGTAATTCATCGCAAATACTGTTCAAATACATATGTAGTTTGTTTGGCCTGGTTTAAAGCAGCTTTAAATCATAAAAGCAACTTTAGTAGGTACAAAAAATCGAAAGCCAGGCCATTTATTTACCTTTAGCGCTTTCCAACGTACGAGTATGAACACAGCCTTATAAAGGTAGGGCTGTTAATTACAAAAATTACCATTTTAAAGTGAAAATGCTAATGTACACAGTGCTTTATGCGTTGCATGTCTGCACTAAAAGAAAAGTTTTAGTTTACTCAAGTTTTATACCGATGATTATAGCTATCGCAAAGGCAAACGGTCGTAAAAAAGGTAAAAAGTATTAAGTGAATAGAAACAGTCTTATACGGACGAATAACGAAAAGATAGCATTCACAGTTGCGAACAAAACTGCTTATAAATAAAGTCTAAGTAGTCGAAAATTAGATGTCCTACTTAATAATTTCATAAAACGCTTACGCCCGTATTCACAAACATTACTATGAGGTCTCACAGTGCGCGTGGACGCACAGGGTGACACACGAACCAATCACAGAGCTCTATTCAACGCTGTGCGATCGATTTGCTGCTTCACTTAAGCAAGCATCGTTTGTGAAAACGGTTGTTAGACGAACGAATAACAAAAAGATGCTAACTTTTTGTTATTCGTTTATCTAACGCCCGTCACAGTTGCTTATAAAAAAGGTTATAAATACCTAAGTAGGTACTTAGTCTAAAATGGACTTGATAACTAAATAAAACTCTAATTCAAATTCAAATTGTTTAATGACTTTATTCACTCTGACTCCCTAAACTTTTGAAATCCATGCGCAGAACTTCTAAAATCCTTCAAAGCCTGATTTTAAATGATTGAGTGAATTGGATAAGTCCTGGAATATAGGCCATTTACCAGTAAAGCGCAGCCACAAGGTGGACAGATGACCACATTAAAGTTGCAGGAAGCCGCAGGATGCAAGCTTCTAATCGGCCAATCTAAAAACCATTAGGGGCTGATCTATGTTCAGTATTGGACACGTCCTGTGGTTGAAATGATGATCCTTGGACATTCTATATTATGATTTAGAACTAAATAGTCCCAAATCGTATAGTACCAAACTAACCAAATTTTAGTCCACACATTAGATAACATATTTTTGTTGCAATGTCACTCTTGCTACAACTACATAAAGAGTGTAGAGCTTGATGTACCTTCATCTACATATATTAGGAACTAGCGGCCGCCCGCGACTTCGTACGCGTGGATCCCGTTTTACCCCCTTAGGGGTGGAGTTTTGTAAAATCCCGTCTGAGTGAGCACCTACGTTCTAAAAGGAACCCCCATGCAAAATGTAAAACTCCTAGCACTTGTAGTTTCCGAGATTTCTTGATGAGTGAGTGAGTCAGTGAGTTTCGCTTTTAATAGATTAAGGCTGGGTTGCACCACGTACAGTCCTATCAACTTAAGCTGAGAATTGCATTTGTGTGAGTGATCGCCAAAAGTACCGTTAGTAAAACACATACAAATAAAATTAATGTTTTATTAAAAGGAAGTCTATAAAACACTTGCTACCAATTGGGCCGATGTAACGACACTTGACACTAGAGATGAAACGGATAGTTGTTTTTACCGGATACTGGATACCGGATATCCGGCGAGCTACTAGGCCGGATAGCCGGATATCCGGTGGCCGGATAGTTGTCCCATTGTCATGTTGCATGTCGTAACGAGTTTAGTGCCGCACAGGTGCTTCGAACGCGATCAGTGAGTCTAGTAGACTAGACAAGTCACACTTTTCGAAAATCGAATTCGTTCGAATAGAATGTCAGATTTTGCCACTCGCCTAAGGGGCAGATCAATTCGGGCGATTTCGGTTGCCATCGTGAGTATGTGATTGAATAGCGAAAATTCAATTAGTTTACTTGCTGCGTAATCTGACTGAACTGCATTATACAGAGTGACTTTGAAATCGTTGGCATTCTTTTTAAAATAAGACTCTACTCATGATTCCCCAAATATGAATCAAATGAATTAAAATTTCAATATTTGAAATCTTGTACAGACGACAGCACATCAATCTTCATACTGTGGCATCTTATTTCAATGTATTAAGTGTTATTTTGCAACAAAATGTATAGAATGATGTGCTGTTGACTGTACAATAGTTTTAAACTCTTTTTAAGAGCACACTAATACAAATACATAGTTAAAATAATGACAAAAAAAGTCATTGGATTTGTCTCATATTTGGGGAATGCACTATGTATCATGAGTAGTCTTATATTAAAAGGATGCCAACGATTTCAAAGTGACCCTGTATGTCATCAGACCATCTCAGTGAAAAAAAGATCGCCTATTTTATTTGGCAATATTTCGACATTAAAATATATTTACTTTGTATTTATGTATTCGTCATTAGAGTGAATAGCCCAGAAAGGAAATTAGTTTTTTGAAAGGCCCTAATATGGCTTTTTTGTAACTTTTTGGACTTTAGATAAAAACCGTCATTATTATAAGCCATTTTATTGATATTTAACTCAAATATTATTGTGTTTCATTTTATTAAAGGAAATTTTCGTAGATTTTAAATATCCGGTATCCGGCCGGATAGTGAGCTACTATCCGGTATCCGGCCGGATAGTAAATTTAGGCCGGATATCCGGCCTACCGTATAGGTGCCGGATATCCGTTTCATCTCTACTTGACACATCCTTTTAAATAAATAAAAACAGGTCCTCGCTCAGCATATGCCAAGGCACGAAGTACCTCGACGCTGATATTCTGCGAGCACCGTTTATAGAGAGGGCGTCCAGCCAGCCTTACAAAATACAACAAAAAGACAAACTTTATAAAATTACAAAATAAAAACAGACTAAAAACTTTTCGTTCACACCTTTAAAATACGTATTCAATTTGCATAAAATTTCTTTCACTTGGCTGCTTAATGGATTTCGTACAGGAAATTCACTTACAGTAGGAGCCATTTCACTAATATTTGGAACACAATTACATAAAATTACACGTATCTGCTACCAGTACCGGGGGTGAAGTGAAGTATGTGAGCGGCAAGGAAGCGGTGCGTGGCGGACGCGCCGCGCTTCAAGCCGCTTGCTATAAATAAACCGGTTTAAACCATGCGCGGGACGCGCCGCGCTTCAAGCCGATTGCCACTCTACACTATCGGTGTGCACTCACACAAATGCAATTCTCAGCTTAAGTTGAGAGGACTGTAACGTTGACCGTAACTATGACGATAATCGGTGTTTTTGTATGGAATTTGACAGGTTTTTGACGTTTGTCAAAGTTAAAGTGGAATGGTGCAACACAGCCTTAGATTGTTAGAGACAGTAACTGTAGAGTGTCGATATATTATATTTACCTACAATTAGATAAAACATCCTTACACAAAAAGCTTGTAACTTACATTACACGGGAACAGGATTCCCTGAAAATGCTAAGCTCCCCTTTCCTATAAACGCAAACAACAAATTACTGCCGTTGTAACCACGTCGCTATCTGTTCAAAATTAATATATTCACCGCTGAAATCACAAAGACGTGGGCGAACATGTTCGCTGGAGTCACGTGGAGTCAGCCATTTTTACTTTTCCTTTATTTTTTGAGGATATGTCGGGTTTTTGCTACAAGGGAGACGAGTGAACGATAGATGTAGGTACAAGTACAAAAATGCGGGCTAAGTGGTATAATACTGGTAAATACGAATACATAGGAGTAGATATTTAAAATTGGCCAAAAAAAATTTAAAACGTTACAATTTAGGTGGTCTTATCTCTTGATGCGATGTGCTCCAGACAACTCAGGGAGAGGTCTAATAATAATAAGTATTTTTGATAACTTATTTTGTGTAGATTTTATCTTTTATCTTTCAGCTATTCATTTTGAATACGTTTTAAACCTAATTAAAACCAAAATAAAGTAGATCTATCCAACCTAAAGTGTCCAACCTAAAGGCTGGGTTGAACCATCTTACTTTAAAAACAAACTTCAAAAGTCTGTCAAATTCCGTACAAAATCCACCGGTTATCGTTATAGTTACGGTTAAAGTTAGATGGTGCAACTCAGCCTAGTGTCAGTCCACTTTTTACTTTGAGTTCTTATGACGTCTTTTAAGAATACATATATCATTTTCAATAAGGTTTTACGTCACGCACAATAAAGGAAAAACCTTTCGCAATTTAGTATCTAAGTCGTTAAAATTTTATCCTAATTCAAATTGTCGAGCAAAATAATATGGCTATCTGGCCTTTATAAAGATTACGCCTACGATAGTATTGTTAGCACTTAATCTCTTTTATTATAGCACCTAAACAACCTTGTACTCAGCAAAACGCTATAAATCCATTAACACAGTATTATCATTGTATTAACTTAGAACCTATTTTGAAATCACGGCGAATAGTGGGCGAACTAATTTTATAAATTAAGCTCTACAAAACCCATTCCTATTTATTTGTAGAATCGCGTTCTAGATTACGTTAAAATAAAATAGTTTATCCATTCCTCCATTTCATTATCATCATCATCATCATCACCTCAGCCATAGGACGTCCACTGCTGAACATAGGCCTCCCCCAATGCTTTCCAAGTTACCCGGTTGGTAGTGGCCTGCGTCCAGCACTTTCCTGCTATCTTTATGATGTCGTCGGTCCTATGAGTGCCAGTAAGGAATGCCCATTAGTGTGTTTGTGTGCACGTCCACGTGCTATGGCTGAGATGATCATGATGATGATATTATTATATTTTTAAACCGGCAGACAGTGGTGACTGAGTTTGTTGCGGCGCTTCTTCTCAGCACTTGGTAAATGTTTGTCTCGAAGCGCTGGTAGGGCAAAAAAAGAATGAGCTGACAAACTTTCAGCCTAAAAATAACGTAGGTCTGGCGTTCACTAGCTCTTAGTCTATAATGTTTTCAATCTACTTCAGCATTAAACTAATACTGGGTTGCAGTATCTTACTTTAACTTTGACAAACGTCAAAAATCTGCTTACAAAAAACACCGGTTTTCGTTATAGTTACGGTCAAAGTTAGGTGGTGCAACTCAGCCTTAGGCTCAGTTGCACCATGTTA
The DNA here is from genome assembly GCF_004193835.3 of Ostrinia furnacalis. Lineage (NCBI taxonomy): Eukaryota > Metazoa > Arthropoda > Insecta > Lepidoptera > Crambidae > Ostrinia > Ostrinia furnacalis. The sequence goes on along the minus strand of NW_021136115.1, from coordinate 22,967 downwards.
TTTTCACCGTAACCTTATGGTTATATTAACAATAACCGGTGTTTTTAGTATGGAGTTATACAGATTTTTGACGTTTGTTAAAGTTAAAGTAAGATGGTGCAACCCAGCCTTAGTAAAGTGTATGTCAATTGTCTCTACGTGAATTAATCGAACATTCTACACACCTAATTGGCTTCTATTAGCAAATGGGGACCGATTTGAATCGAAATAACATTGACTACATATTTAATTAACTTGTAAACCGATGTCACAGTAGAAGTAAATAAGTAGCGCCAGGTGGATTTAACCACCGATTAGCTACTCAATTTTTTTTAATGCAAAACAAGGCAGATATTTGACCACAATCGCACCAGATGTTAAAGACTAGGATGGTACATACTCGTATCTGCCCTGTAAGTGCCTGTTCACTCTCGCCTTGAAAACGCCCGGATTATAGTCTTCGGGAAAGACAGCAGCAGGCAACGAATTCCAGTCCCTAGCTGTTCGCATTATAAAAGAGTCATCGAAACGCTTAGTGCGAGCTGGTGAAATGTCAACAATATAGGGATGGTACGCTAACCTGCGTCTGGTTCCTCGATGATAGAAGGGGGCTGGTGGAATTAGTTCTTTATTTGCTTGTCACATTGTAAATACAGGTGGTAAAACATACGTGAGAAGTAGCTTGCACACTTGACACCCCGTGGGCATACCGCAAAAACCGACAAAGAGGGCGACACTTGCTTTACAATTAACGTCTAATATAAAACTGCAGATACAGAAGTAGGTAACAAGCTGGATGCCATTTTAGTGTTTAGATTTTGGGATGACATTTTATACTTAATACGAACCTATAAGACTAAGAACTCATGGCGCGATTTTCACCCGCGCCCGCGGCGGTTGCGGGCCCGCAGCTTCTGTAGAATGCAGATACTTATGTAAAAACTAATGCACAAACTCACGACGCGGTTTTCGCCCGCAGCGGGCGCGGTTGTAATCGGGTCCCGCTCGGCGGTTCGCCCGCGCGGAATCCGGGCGTAACTCTACTTGAAAGGATTTATTTTGGTGGAGTGAACCTGCTGTGGTTTTACCTGTGATGTAACTATAATCTATTTCAATGGCAGGTGATTAGAGACTTAGCGGTTAATTATTATGTGAATACGTTTAGTAGATGCAATAAAATAAATATCTATAACAAGCCATGAATGCTGCGAAAGTTTAATTAGGCTATATTAACTGAATTCTAATTTTATTTTGTCTCAAAGTCGCTCTTCGTTCGTTCGTTCGTTCGTTTCAGCCGAAAGACGTCCACTGCTGGACAAAGGCCTCCCCCAAGGATTTCCACAAAGACCGGTCCTGCGACGCTTGCAACCAGGTACTTCCCGCGACCTTCACCAGAAAGTCGCTCTTATTTGAAATTTTTTTAAATTCATTAGTATTAACCGGAGCTACAGTACTTGAAAAAGTAAATCATAAATTTGTAAACCCACTTATAGTTATTGCGATACAGGTCTGCGAGACTAGTGCAATAACTACTGCTGCCTTGAATTGTACCTAAATGCAGTAAAGAATTGAGTATTGAGTACATAGCTTTTCATGAAAATAAATATTTTATTTATTTATTATTATTATTATTAATCCCCTACGCAAAAATATGTTGTTATGTTTGAAAGTAAATAATAATTTAACGCTTCATATTATGAATTACACCACCCAATCTTCCAAAGTTACAACTCAGAAAATATTTCCTTCGAACGTTTGTACGGGAAGCGTCATTTGTAACACTAATAGTCGGTGTTTTCCAATTCCCCACTATTTTCCCAATTCCCCGCAAAGTGTGCCTTTGTAGGGACGTCTGGTTGACTGATGCGGTAACTGTTCTTTTTGTTAGTGTCTAATGGTCGTTTTTTGATGAAAAATGCGCAGCAGATGTTCTGTTTTTGGTAAAATGGAGTAGTTAATAAAGGGTGACAGTGGTCATAGATTTGGAAGTATGAAAACATAGACGAAGTATGTCATGGTCAAGTACGTATAGTTGACAGCATATGAAGATAAACAATATAGAATCTTATGTTATTTGAATACGAGCTGTTTTACAAAAAAAAACTAGTCTTTCGTACAAGTCCAACTGCGGTTGCAAACAGTTTGAATCTCGTCGCTAAAGGAATTAGTGTGAAAAGCAGGAACATTTATTACTGTACTTAACTAATGAAATGGACCTTTGATTTTGTACCCTAACATACACGAACTACTAACATACACTGTGTAAAATGTTCAATAGTATAATTTTTCCTTTATTTAGTTTAAATTGCCTGAATGGTGACTATTAACTATTGTAAGTAATTAATTACCTGTTTCTGCTTTAATAGTCCTACTAATTATTATAAATGCGAAAGTTTGGATGTCTGGATGTTTGTTACTCTTTCACGCAAAAACTGCTGAACGGATTTTGATGAAAGTTTACAGTATTATTGTTTATCACCCAGAATAACGCCATATAGGCTATAATTTACAACGATCTGAGACAAACTGAATTTCACGCTGGTGAAGCCGCGGGCTACAGCTAGTTATTTCCATAAACCACTTTTCTCTAGCCTTGCTAAACTTTAAATTGTCTCCACGTTTCCAGGTAACTCCCACATAACCTATAACTTCTGACCTACATCTCCGACTACCCGCAAATTTATTTTGATTCCGCGCCGAGAAACGCTTTGTCTCTCCACTTCTTACTTTAAATGATCAAATCGGTCGGAATGTTTCAAGTTGCAGAGAAAAATGTATGGCATTAATTCGCGGTGAGAAGACGTGATAATACTGTCTCTTTTTATAAGCCATAAAGGTGGTTGTTCGAAAACAGGAATCAAGACTACTCGTATTATAGTTTTGTAGGGTTGTTGATACACTATAATACTAGTCATCCAGGTTCTTCCCGCGACCTTTACCAGATCGTTGGTCCACCTAGTAGGAGGCCTGCCCACGCTACGTCTTCCAGCCCGTGGTCGCCACTCGAGAACTTTTCTGCCCCAACGGCCATCGTCTTTACGAGCTATGTGCCCCGCCCACTGCCACTTGATTTTAGCAATTCTGCGAGCTATGTCAGTCAGCCCAGGACCGTTCATTGTGAAAAACCTTGGGGGAGGCCTTTGTCCACCAGTGGACGTCATTTGGCTGAAACGAACGAAGGAATACTATACTTTTTATGGGCTGTCAAAACATGGCTCTCCCAATTTAATTAAGAGCTAATCTTCCTGAAAAATGATTTGTAGCGTAAAGTAATCAGTAAATTCATCTATAGTTCTATAAGTTTGCTTAGACGTGGTTTTCATTAAAAACCTTGTTAACTCCGCCATTTTGTTGGTTCTAAATATAGGCATAATATAATTTTTAGCTTCATAGTCAGTTCAAACGAGATGACGTGTAAAATAAACCTCAAATTACGTGGTTAAGCCGTAACGTGTGAACCAGCTAAAACGAAATGGGCTGTTAGTGGCACACTGTTTTGGAGCTCATATTCTTTGCGTGGTTTGGTTTAGTGGAGGCATTAAAATACCTGGAAGCAGGGATGTTATGGATATCCGTAACCGTAACCGAAAGTTTCGGATATCCGAAATAAAAAAATATCCGTAACCGTAACCATAACCGATTCCACGGTTTCGGATAGTGTAGGCAGAGTCAAGCAAGTCCCTACGCTGATTTAATGATTGCATTTTGAAGTACCTACATGAGTTTTTTCCCATAAGATAAAAGCTTTTTTTTTTTGAGACCAAAAGAAGATGACAGATGCCAAAGAAATATCTTCTGTACCCATTCTATTCGTAAGACATGAACTGTGTTAGACAACTATTGGAATTTGCATTCTATATTTAGCACAGATATTCGTAAACGTAACCAAAACTTTCGGATATCTGAAATAAAAAAATATCCGTAACCGAAACCGGTATAATATTACTCCAATATCCGTTATCGTATCCATAACCGAAACTACATATCCATAACATCCCTACTGGAAGTATGTTTTTGACTCAAAAGCCTTTGGATAAAGGTATTATTACACGTGTTAAATAGGAGTTTGTATGTATACGAATAAATCTAAGTATACTAATATTATAAATGCGAAAGTAACTCTGTCTGTCTCGCTTTCACGCCTAAACCACTGAACCGATTTTGATGAAATTTGGCATAGAGATAGTTTGAGTCCCGGGAAAGGACTTAGGATAGTTTTTATCCCGGTTTTTGAAACAGGGACGCGCGCGATAAAATTTTTCTGTGACAGACAAAATACCACGCGGGCGAAGCCGCGGGTGGAAAGCTAGTCATATTATAATTGAAAGTACCTACTCATGGTAATTATTTAATTTAACCCAAGTTCTATCTGATTCCAAGTTAATTAAACTTGTAATATTATCTCCCGAAAACGGCTGTAAACATAAAATGTGTTTTATACATAGAGACACCCGAAACTTTACCTCCTTATTAATAAAAAGTTACACCTAGGATGAATCCTGGATTAAAATGACATATCCATACTAAATGTCAATTTTAGCCAGAGTTCAACTAGGGCATTGGTTACCAAAGTGGGGGGCGTGGGGAATGCATTCCAGACTGCTCGATACGACAAATAAATAATCTTGACTGGAATGAGTGGGGGCGCGGAATTTTTTGTATGGTCACAAGGGGGCGCGTCTCAAATAAGTTTGGGAACCAATGAACTAGGGTGTCACTTTTATTAATGAGGGGGTTAAAGTCTATGTACAGTCAACGTCAAATAGTTTGTGACAAAGTGGCCAAAAAGTTAAAACACAACCTTATTCCAATTGTAACAAAGACGTTGCGAACTTAAGCGCTACTTTGGGTGTCACGAACTATTTGATGCTGACTGTAAAAATGAAAGAAAGAAAAAAAGATACATTTATTACAATGGACATTACACAAATACAGGCAATTACATAGACATGACAGTGGCAGTACATAATAATGGAAGAAGAAAAAATAAAAACAAGAGTAAACTGAGTAGTGCCACCCATTCACCAACAAGATGCCCACTGAAACGGGACCCCACTCAGCATATGCCGTGGCCCACGGTGACGAAGGCCACGGCGCTGGTTTTCAGTGTGCCCCATGCCAAATGGTAGCAACACCTCTGTTTCTGTAGGTAAATGCCTTCTCTTAACTGAGTAATTCCTAATTTTGTAGCACATCTATCAAAATTACGGGAACATCTTTCAACCTGCCTAAATATATGAGTAAACTTTTGTAAATATCATTAGCTAAGAACTCTCGTATAAGTACGCATCTTAAGATACTGAAGGTCAAAGTTCATGACCTCATGACAAGTAGATTTGTACCTCGTTATATGTATATGACTGCACAGGAAGTTGGCAACCTTATGTCACACAACAAGTATAGCACATACTAACTGTAGTGTCCTTTTTTACTTATGTCAAACGTCAGTGAAATATAAATATGCTTGAAGATGCTATACCGTGTCAAGTCTGTTACGTCACATGCTACAACAGGAGAAAACTATTTAGTTAATAAATGGTATAGGTACTTACTTACCTGTAATAAAAGTGACAGACCTAAAAAATACAGCAGAACAAAGGTGATAATAATATATTAGATAGAATAATACCCTAACGTAATTTTTTTTATCCATTGTCAAAAGAAAATTACAAAACAAAGCTCAAAAGTTTTGTTGCAACTTCAGTCATAGAATCTGTCCCGAGATTAGTCTTAACGTTGAAATTCAAGCAATAAAAAGCCTCAACCTTTCCTTGATTGAATCGAATGTCGACCTTGCAGTCAATAAAAACAGTAAAAAATAAAAATAAAAACATCGCTTGGACATCCAATTTAATAGCAGCATGCCGTCGACGTAACTCCGCGCGACATCGCCGTATCAAATTCTTCCCGCCAAGCCCGTTCCCGACACTGGGGGGAATGTAGCTAATCTGTATTGTGTTTCACGGAACATTTTATTTGCTGTTTTAAATTTGGAACCGAACTACAACATTAAATTTTTTTTCTTTTTGGATTCGAACAACAACATTCTAGTTTTTTTTCTTTTTGGAATCGAACAACGGAATTTTGTTTAAATATATTTTCTTTTTTTATATTTGACGTTCATAAGTGCCACTTGTGGTCTAAACTGAATACCTAAATATTTTTGATTTTGATTTTTTGATTTTTAAATTAATTTGGAATTGAACAAATTAAAAAGAAAATGTGTTGATTAACTGTTGCAGATTTTTACATCAAACCTCTAAATGTGCTATTTAATTCATTAATAAATCTTATGCTTATTCACTCAATAAAGCTTGACTTTACAGTATTTATTATAATGCAGAAAATTACACGCCCAAGATAAATAAAGTGGAATGTGGAAGTGGAACTATGTTATGTTTTTTACGAACCCAATAGAATAATAATATTGAAGGTAGAAATCAAATTTTGCGCGGTAATACCTACTTAAATACCCTTACAATAATCTTTGAATCAAACAAGATTTTCAAGTCTACAAAAACAAATTAAGATCACACTTTTCACAAATTCAATCATACCCAATTACGGCGGATCCATTCCATTTTTATGCCTCAAAGGGATTTAAATCAAGAGAAATATTCGCAAATTACGAGTAACTTCATCTGAGAAATTACCAAGAAGCTACGTCGAGGAACGTCTATGTGTATAATGAGAGTGAATTAAATCAGAAAGGGAAATTTAAGTTATGGTTTTCCTCGTGTGGTTCAGTACTACCCTTCCCATACCCTAGGCGTGAGCAGAAATACGATTGTTAATTCTACAGTGGGAAAAAAACCTACAAAAACGAAGCTGAGGCTAAAGTTGGGCAAAAGACCAAAATAATGGACATAATGTCCCATGATAATAATAGCAAGCTCAATATTTTCTGTTGAAGAACCATCGAAAGCTGGAAACAAGTTCTTGGATGGCATAAGTCTCAACAAACATAGAGTAGGATGCATCCTACTCAAATCAAACCTCAAAAAAGCAGCTCTGGCTTCCCTTGGGGAAGGTTTACGAAATTATGAAATCACAGCTATTCTTGCCAGTAAAAAAATAATGACGTCATCTTCTTTCTAGCCTCACGTATGAAATAATATAAGATAATGACGTTCTCTCCCTATCTGAGAACCCACAAAAAACTCCGCAAAAAAGACCTCTACAAACGTTAATGATAATTTATTGTCTACCGTACTCGGAAAACTGTGTCCACTAATTCCGAACAAATTACTTAAAATAGTAGCAAGAAAATAGCTATATTTTAATTGCTTTTTTGATACTTCAGGCATGTGGATAATATCAAAAGTTCAGGCATCAACTGTCGAATGCTTAACAGTAGGAAATGATGGTATCTAAATAGTTGTAATTTCGGGGTTTTAGGAACTGGAAACTTAAAATTATGCTCTTCTGCCAAGGAAATTTGGACTCTATTGGCTATTTGGGTTAGCTTATTAAAAATCCTGCACACAAATACGAAAGGCATAATATCATCGTCGTTATCACTGTGACCACGACCATGGGATCTCCTATGTAAAATTTTTTGGCCAGCCTCCGTCTGACACGATTTTGTCTTAAAATTATATTTTCTTTTTTTTACTTGAGTAACTGAACTTAATCTCACATGATGGAAAGTAATGTTGAGTTCTAAGATGGTTCATGAAAGAACAGAATTGTATGGTGAATGGACTAGACCAGGGATGGCGAACCAATGGCAATGCCATCGATGGCACGCGCCACAATATTTAGGGCACGCCACCAATCACAAAATTCACTATAAAATAAAATAGTAGAAATATAATGTAATAAGGGCTATCGTATTTGCCCTCATCAGTTAGTGCCACTGTAGAGTAAGGTCCTGACACTCGCCAGTGGCGCCACTTGTACTATACCCTCATTGATAGCATTAGGTGTTATTTCATGGCACATCTAAGACTACGTCAAACATTTTTTTCGGAAAAGTGGCACGTTGATACATAAAGGTTCGCCATCCCTGGACTAGACCTACTCCAGAACGTTTTTGCTCGATTGTAAGTCTGTTTTAGTGATACGTGCCGATTGCCCGCTAATCCGCTTATAACATAATACTATTATTTCGTTTCATTCCATACAGTTGAATTGAGAACCTCCTTTTTTTAAAACAGTTAAACAGTCATAAATGTAATTTTCAGCAAAAATTTTTCATAAGCCTTTTCAAAATTTAAGCGCAGAAGGATCAAAGTCGCCCTTCATTATGTATATTAGGAGATAGAAACGAAAACAAAATAACATTTTTATAATTATAAAAAGAAGATTACAATTATTAGAGGGCACGTAAAATATTCCGGCCTAATGATTCCAGTACTTAAATTTAAGAGGCCATGTTTGCGCGCCACAATCGAAATGTTAGCAGTAATGAACTTGTCAATGAAACAGTAAGTGAATTTTAACCTCTTTCAGTCTACTCTTTATTTTTACTATGTAGTATTTTGATGCTAACTTAACACCCCATAGATTTTTAGTCAGCTGATAGGCCGGTCTGCAATTTGAATGAGGAATTTCTTCTTAGTCGGGCACTCTTGTCAGAGTGATCGTGGTTGCGCTGGTGAGGTACATGGTGTGGTGATGTCATCTCCAAGGGTAGCTCTCCTGGCGATGTGCTTCCATTTCTGACGGTTAGAGGCGTCGCGAGTACACTGGACCATGGTGGACTCAGTGGCCTTTGTGATGGCATCTATCCAGCGGATTGGCGATCGACCGCGTGCTCTCTTGCCTTCCACCTAGCCCTGAACCACCAGTTTCTCCATCGAGTTCACATTTTTAGAGACGTGACCAAAAAACTTCAGTATTTGTAGTTACACAGCTGACGAACGAGGAATATGCGTCCTTCCATACATGTTCATACTTAACAACCCGACCAAACTATCAGCCGACTAAAACTCTGTAGTCTGCGGGGAGTCTTTTAAAATTGAAAGAATTTAGGATTGATAGTAGTAATTTCACGAAGTAAATACCTTTGGCACTATAGACACTATTGATACTAAATCAACTACAAAACTATTATTATGAACGTCTATATTAAAGTTACTGGTTGATCCTGTACTATGTCCTTAATGTTATCTTGACTTATTTTAAGAAATTTTTAAACCATATTCCAGCAGGCGAAGAGTCTCATTTGGATATGTACAGACAAATAGGAATAGCTCTGTTTATACGTGTGCTTAGATTTTTGAAGCTACATGACATATTTTAATGCGGTTTTGATCATTAAAGAGGAATGTTAAATCTATTGAACTTGTATAAGTATGCACCCTTACAAAGTTATCTATCTAGCTATTTAATTTTTTGCATTAATAGTTGCATCTCAAACTAATTTGAAAATTATAAATAATCTGAAAAAATCGAACTGCCATGTTTGCCTGAGTTCCCGAGCAACTGCACGCAGGAGAATTTAATGAATGCTGCTGACAACGCCACTCTTGTAGCAGAGTTTTAGGCTGATACTGTAGGTTTGTTGTCGACACGATAAGAAGAAGCTGATCGAACTGCCTGGCAAGATTGAATTGAATCGAATCGTGGGCTCGATTCTCGCCTTAGACAATTCGTTTTTTCAAGTTATTTATATTTTTCAAGCCATCTATCTATCGCTAGTTTAAAATAATCCTTGAAAATGCATTCTGATGTGGTAATGATAGAGTTGATCTCAAATAGGATCTCCAAGATGACTAAAATAACCCTATACTTTGCATTAAGTATTAGTTGTAGCCAATTTTTGATTTGACATTTACCTGACGAGGTACTCGTAGTAGGTACCTACATTCATCTCACGGCCTACTTCTGTAAAATAGCAAGCAAAAGTCAGAGTACCTTACTTAATTATAAACGTTAACTCAAAATTTAGACACAAGGTTCCAACGCTAAGTAAGTACTTTCAATGTTGTTATTTCTTACAAAATTATGTTAGAGAACACTCGTTTACGTTTGTAAACATTCCAGCAAACTTCTGCTTGCGCCAAATATTATCGAACCTACGTTCTTTATGAGTGGGAAACATAAAAACACTAACAAGCTCTGACGTATTTTCGTTCAATTCTTTGAGGAGTTCGCAAACTCAATAACTTAGTTATACGAGAAAATTCCAACGGAATAAGACCTCTTGGATTAAGGCAATCCACAAATATTTACGTTATCTCGTTAAAATTTATAACTTTCCAGTTATTTTTCGTACCAATTCGATAGGCACTCGTATAAGCTTCAATCGAATAAATCGATTAATATTCACCATTTTGGCAATTAAACCTTTGAACAACACTACACTTTGTTGGACCTCACCTCAGCTTTTTAAACGCCATCAGTTTTTCGATTTTTAAAAAATCGAATCAAAATGCGAATGTCCAAAAAGTTTTTAAATAGTGGCTATTCGATTTGCGAGGCTGGCTGGATAGAGTTTGTTTTTGCAGTTTTAAAAGTAAAATTGGCTAATGGAGATTCCGAATTTAAACGTAAAAAATAATGTGCTGATATTTTTCGACGTTCTTTTATTTTATCGTGAACGAATTAATGCGTCATTAAAATCTGTAATGAAAGCGTGTTTACTCGTATGAGAGTAATCAAATAGTAATTGAATAATTAAAAATATTATTTCTCTTCAATCGCGTAACCTACCGGTTGTAATATTGTAAGTGTACATTTTATTGTTTTTACGTGACTAACATTACACACATTAATACATTTTACGATTGTACATTAATGTTAAGCAATTGAACCTTTATTTTATTATTAACGTGTAGGTAAGTATGTCCAATTTTCAAAATATTGTGTATTAATGCAAAATACGTAAATATTTTTTATTTGAATGCTGCTTGAAACTTTTCTTCACCTAAACATTTTTGTATTGATTGAAGAACTTTAACGCACGTAAATAGGTACGTACATAAAATCAAATATATTTTTGTAGCAATTAGTTAAACGTACCCTAAATACTCACTTAATAACCGTACCTAAATCATACTTAACTAAATGACTTTGTAAATAGAACATCATTTCGAAAATAACTGCTTTCCGAAGCAAAGTAGCGCTCTATCAAGCTGTTATATCTAAATCTCCATCAATTACCGTACAATGAAGACAAATAACATCACAGACGTCTCGGAATCCTTCACAAATCCATAGACAATCTTAGACTCGTCCTACGCTGAAGGAGATGAGCTTTTAAAATTAAACATATCATATTTAAGTGCTAGGTCATAGGTTATGGTGGTAGAGTTAATGTGTATTTCTACAGCTATTTCTTTCTCTTTTACACTTTTATATTTAAGAGAAAAAGAGAGACAACGTAGTCCTTATTCTTATATATGGAGAAACATACTATCACGGTGATAAAAGTCACCCATGTGCGCATTTTACTCAGCAGTTATTAGCAATGAAATTTTGAGTCTTTGAAAGTTTATCATTTTTGCCGATTTTTTGTCATCAAATATAGGATTTTTCTGTGCAATTTAAACTAAAACCCGCTACTGATACCTACTTTACCTCGATATAAGGTGCTTAGAGGTACGCCAATAATACTTACTTTGCAATTAACTTATAAATTGTTAAAAACGCTTTAAGTATTGGCAAAGTCACAGTCAAAGTGCTTTGACTGTCGTTTATTTCCACTAATTTAGTTAGATTTATAGTTCTTGCAACTTACAAAGGTGAGTGAGCTTCACTTGTGTGTGTACGTGTACATGCACAATATAAGGATAGTGTAATGTCTATCAAAACTTTTGAAAAACGAACGGTAGCGAGCCACCACACATTTAATGCTCACTCGCCTTCGTGAATTGCAACAAGTAATACCAAAAAAAATTATAATATTGCCGCATTTTTTGTAGAGTCTATCATACTAAGTGCTCTCTAACGAATCCACTCAAATCTTCTTCATTTGTGGAATTCAATTTTAAGTTCCTAAGTCATATCCAATGGCGATATTCCGGGGCTCATTTCTGAAAGGCTTGAACCACATTTAGAGATTTTGTGAGCAGTTACATAATTGAGTTGGAGGTAAATGGGAGATAATGTTATGGACTTGAAAAATCACGGTAATTCGATTAAGGAGACTCAAATCAATTGAGTTTTTCGTTTTATGTTTTTCTCTTGAGAATTGGCACCTTACTGAGGTGAAAAAAATGTATTTATCGCATCGAGAAATTGTCTGTCTTATTTTGTGGAATTTAAAAATGCGTATAATGTCCATATTTAACTCTTCAAATGCTTTAAAAAACACCTCTAACCTACTCTCTCTTTTGCAGGCCGCCCTCAGCCGACCCTCACTTGGCTGATCAACAACAAGCCGTTGGAAGACCACACGGTCCTGAAGAACGATGGCAAGGTCATCATCAGCAGGATCAGCGTGGGCGGTGCTGAGAGGAGCTGGCTGAACACCAGCATCAGGTGCCAGGCCACGAATACTCCCTTGCTGAGCCCCCATGAAAGGACTGCTAGGGTTGAGATGAGATGTAAGTTTTCTAGATCAATATTCCATGAAAATGCCAAAGTAGAATAGAATAAAATAGAATTTATTTATTGCTTTTTCTGTATACAGTTTGCAGTTGTTTGGGCATAAAATTCGTTACAACAGATTGCTCATATTGAGCATGCAATATTAAATTATACAGACGATGCCACATCGAGACAAAACTTATTTCGACGTAGTACCTACTGGTGACTTTGCAACAAACACGTATAGTCTGATGTGCTACCGACCGCACTTATAATAATTTTCTTAATATGTAACTTAAAATATTCACTTAGGTTATAGAACACATTTTTCATCAGCCAAGACTTCAACTTTGATTTAAATTTAGGCATTTCCATAGCTTTGATTTCTGTAGGCAGATTATTGTAAATTTTTATGCCCGTAGCTAATGAAAAAGGATATTACGCCGTTTTTAGGAGTATGTCGTACGCCGATGTACGATATTGTGTTGTCCTAAAACTTTATTTCGAATCTTTTACTTTCTAAAATACCCAGTCCCACATGAATTACCTACCTACTTTAATGAAGTTTTTTACATTTAAATAGATGGACTTAACGCTTAGTTTGCAGTCACTTTGATTAGGTACCTACACGAGTAGCTTTTTCCCGTGGCTTTGCCCTCATAGATTTGGATAAATATAGCCTATGTGCTATTCAGTGTGGTCTCTAGAGAGTACGTCACAAAAATCTATGAAGATTTTAGTTCTTGAAAGTAGCCGCTAAGGGCGCTATACAATCTTTCATACATACAATGTCATTTTTATATGCAGTCTCTAGCGAATACACGTAAAGTAAACGCATGGTAAGCACACTGTGGATTAACCGTCAATATCCGTCTGTTCTTGTGTTAATAGGTCTTTTCCATTGATTTATTGTAGGTACCAAACTTTCGAGTGTATAGTTCAGTATGTTTAGCTATGCAAAAGGCGGACAAAGTGACGTATACCGCCACGACGTTCCATATTACCATCAGATAATGATCATAGATCATTACATGTTTTCAACCGACTTCAAAAAAAGGAGGAGGTTCTCAATTCGACCCGTATGTTTTTTTTTCTATGTTTGTTACGCGATAGCTCCGCCAATTATGAACCGATTTGAACAAATCTTTTTTCAGCGTATAGGTAATATCTCAAGGGTGGTCCCATTTAAATTTAATAATAAAAAAAACAACCCCCAAGGGTGGAAAATTGGGGATGAACTTTTTTATAATATACATTAAGAATATGGTCTCAATGTACTGCCTACCTTCAGTGGTAACATCAAGGTAATAATTAGTCAACTAAAAAGCAAGAAATAAGTTAAATTTTATAAAAAAAAATAAAACCGACTCCAAAAAACCTACACTAAAAAGCAGAATAATAATTACTAATTACCTACTTATTTATTAGGACGAATTATTAATATTTATGTAGGTATACCATGATTGATACTTTTGGAGTCGGTGCAGGCAAACTTTACATGTTTCATAATCTTGGCACCGACTCCAGAAGTATCAATCATGGTATACCTACATAAATATTAATAATTCGTCCTAATAAATAAGTAGGTAATTAGTAATTATTATTCTGCTTTTTAGTGTAGGTTTTTTTCTATAGCAAGGATGAGTTTAATCTTTTTGGTTTGTTAACAAATTCCACGTCATTAAAGACCATTTTTGTCCGCAGTACGGCCAACATCAGTGATGATCACGAACAAACCAGGGCAGATGTCAGCGGACCAAGAGATCACGTTAGTGTGCGTATCGCACGGCAGTCGGCCGTCCGCGCAAATTACGTGGTACAGGGAAAATAGGAGATACACTAGGGGAAAGGTGAGAAAAAGTAACTTTCTTAAACACTAGTAAATACTGCTAAGAAAAATATAAATTATTAATTTCACCCTTATGCCCAGTTTTTTGATTCATTGTTAAATTTTTCTACTAATATTACCCAAAATGTAAACTAACAGAAAAAAAAATGTATTAAAAGTCAAGCTAATCATTGTTCTAAAAACATTTTTTTCTGATATTTAACCACTTGTCAATTGACATCTGTCAAATTTGACTATTGGATAATTTAACTACGAATCAAAAAACTGGGTTTAAGGGCTATATTACACCGGGACACCATGGCGGCGCAACCAGTCGCCGCTACGAAAAAAATGTATGCAGCTTTGCGCAACCAAACGGACAACAGGTGAGTAACTCTCTACTATAGAGCTGTATACATTTTGTTGGTAGCCGGCGACTGGTTGCGCCGCCATGGTGTCCCGGTGAAATATAGCGCTTAGACTAAGCGCCTTCTTGGTTCCATGGTATAAGAATCCATGTTCCAGGTTAGATTCCCAATTGGAACATAATTATTTTTTGTGAATTTCTTCCCAGTTTGTCATGGCTGGCTTGGATTAACCAAGCCTACTTCAGGAAAAAGACCTTTCCCAAGGGATCAACTTCCAAAAATGTTTCCAACTAGATATTTTAATTTCAAATATTTGTACAGCACAGTGAATTCACCAATGAGACGACGACAGTTAGTCGGCTGAGCATGCTGCCGCAGCCAGAAGACGATGGCGCTGTCATCCGCTGCCGCGCTGACAACCCGGTGCTCAGCGTCGCCCTAGAAGACTCCTTCAGGATGAGCGTCGTCTGTAAGTCATTCTGTATACATGCTGCCGCAATGAGGACAGCGCTGTCATCCGCTGCCGCGCTGACAACCCGGTACTCGGCCTAGAAGACTCCTTCAGGATGAGCGTCGTCTGTAAGTCACAGCATTGAGATAGCACAGGAAATTCACCAGTCAGACGATGACAGTCAGCCCTTCCTGATTTTGAAGAGACAAAAGGAAAACTAAATACTTTCACACATAATGTAAAACTCGTTAAAATGCAGATTTCATTATTCTAAGCTGTATATTTTCCTATTATAGAAAATATAAAAAAATTACACCCAACCATAGGCCATATTTGGCCGTCTCCGGGAAAAGTACCTACTCGGGAACAGTTGCAGTGGTGACACTTTCTACTGCAGGGAAAGTGGGCGTGGTGCAATTCTACTCTGCCGGAATCACACGGCTACTTTTTCTCAATAGTCTACCAGTAATTTTATAAAAAGAGAACGGATTTTTTAAGTATGTAGTATGTGTCCGGATCTCCAAAACGATGGCTCCTACGTATACTGGCGTAAGTGAAAAAAGTAAATTTTACAGGAGAGCCATTTTAGTGGCCAGAACCATATTTTTGGGTCATATCTTCTGACGTACTAAAACGAATTTAATGAAATTTCACATTTAGCCTTAACATGTAATGCTTTTGCTACTGCTGTTATCAATTTTTATATTTTTCTTATATATTTTGAGATTTTACGCATTGCCCTTTTACGTCGGCATATTTCTATAATTTCATGTATATTGTTCAACGTAAAGAGACTTAAATGACAACGTAAATATAATATTTTAAGCGATTACTCTCTTTATTTATGCATGTAATTATTTTAATTGTTATCATGTGCTATATCAATAATAAATCAGTTAGAAAAAGTCGTTTAATGTACCGTTTTACGTTTTAACGCAAATACGCCCATATACTGTGCTCGAAATTTAGTTAGGTCTTTTAACATAATGTGTCATATTTTAACCCACGATGCCTTAGGCAGTTCGATTTTTTCAAGTTATTTATAATTTTCAAATTAGTTTGAGATGCGACTCTTAGCGCTAAAAATTAAATAACTATATAATGTGTCATAATTTATAAATAAAACAATTTGCTAAATATTTTCATGGCTTTATTTAAGATTTGGATTATAAAAAATATATGTTTATGTAAGCAACTACTCGTATAGATTGACGAATCGTATGATTGGGCTTTATACGTGGCGTAGTTTTGCACATACGCCTATTTGCCTAAAATTTTATTTTGTATCTAATGGAAAAAAATTTTTTTTTTCTTACTGATGTTATAGATTAGGGCAAAGTGAAATCATTGCTTAAATAATTGGAAAAAGGCGTAAGCGGCAGTTTCGCCCTTATACGTAGGAGCCATCGAAAATGAGTTCACTAGTTTATAAAAATTATCCAGACAGAAAATGGATATTCCTTTCTGAGAAAACTATTTCTGAAGTGAACCCAATCTTTCTCCACAGACAGACCGGTGCTGACCATGTCCCTAGGCAGCACTCTCAACCCCAACGACATCAAGGAAGGGGACGACGTGTACTTCGAGTGCAATATCCGGGCCAACCCCAAGGAGCACAGGATCTCCTGGTTTCACAACGTGAGTGAGTCTGGCACATGTGACTTTATTTTATCACCATCATCATTTCAGCCACTGGAGGCCTACTGCAGCAGTATTCAGCAGTAGTACTGTTGAATAGACCTCCCTTAATGATTTTTAGATTCACCGGTTGGAACCAGCCTGCATTCAGCGCCATCCTGTGGTGGTGGTGGTGGTAGGTAGTAACTTTATAGTTCCCTACTCATTCAGTTAATCATTTATTTATATACCACGAGTGCAACAGCCGAGCCAACCCAAAGGAGCACAGGATTTCCTGGTTTCACAACGTGAGTGAGTCTGATAGTCTTAATAGCATTCAATCATTAATTTATTAGCAATGGCTAGACGAACATCTGAGCCTACCCAAAGAACACAAGATATTTCATAACGTGAGTCTGGAATCATTCACTCACTCTCATTCATTCATTCATTAACATATGCACTCTAGTAGTACGTTGAAGCTAGCACCAAAGAGCTCATCAGGTTTAACAACGTGAATGACTTTGCAATATACATAATATGTTCTTTATCTTTAATTCACTCATTCAATCAATCAATTATTTATGTACTTCGAATACAACATCTGAGCCAACCAAGGAGCACCGGATCTCCTCGTTTCACAACGTGAGTGAGTCTGGAACCTGTTTCTCTATTTTAATCATTCACTCACAGTTATTCATTCACTTATGTATCTACTTCCAACAACCTTAAATAAAACACTTACTCGATCCTAAATTAACTTACGTTCAAGATATTTTGGCTTCACACCACCACTACGGGAGTAAACCTGAAATATGTGTTATTACTTAAAGCTCTATTTAGCAGAAAATTACCTGTATCTGATTTGACAGGAGACATTGAATTTACGATAGAATAAAATTAAAAGGGAGGAAGGGGCTTAAAGTTGAATGAAACTCTAGTATTTTTTTATCTTAACATTTATCTGCGAAGATAGTAATGATTACCTACAGTAATAAGTTAATATTATGAATGAACAAATTCAGCTACCGATATGAAATTTTAAGTATTTCGATTTAAATTCCTCCGTAATAAAATACCTAATAACGCTGTCATAAATCGACTATATTGAAACCTCGGTAATTTTACACAAATATTCCATTTATTTTTATTCAATTTGACGACGTATGGATTTTTTACAAATTAATTTATGAAAATATTCGAACCATGCTCGTGATTTGCCAATTTATTCAATATGCCTCTAATGTATTGAAAATATTGTGAAACATTTAGAAATATAACGTGGAATTTAATAAACTAGCTTTGAATTTTAATATCAAATTACGTATTATTTGCTCCAATATGTGAAATTATTTATAGTACAAAAGATTTTAGCAATCATGCGAACCATTTTAGGTGACTGAAATGGACACTTAACTAGATATTTAGTTCACAACTGATGTGCATAAACCTATATTTAATTGAAAAGTCGTATAATATTGTGGTTACTGAAACAGTTCAGTTTCAGTTTCAAGAGGCAAATTAAGCACACGGACATAATTAATACGTAATATCAAAAGGTTATACATACATTATATTGCAACATAAATGTATAGGTAGTTTGATGTAAGGTATTACACATAATTTCTTTTAATATTATTTGTCGGAGTAATTACAAAAAAATTATACAAAGTGATGACTAGGCCGAAGATGGAAACGGTCACATTTAACCGGCATCCTCAGCTACACAGGAATCGTTTCATCCACGAAGTCGCGCCCCACCAATTTTTGGTCGAGTGAAGCGCGGGGTGCGGGGAGTTTGATCCGAGCAATCCGAGTGTCATTAAATTGCAGTGTGAGTGTGCACTCATGGATAATTTAGCGTGTACCTACCGATAGCACTCAAACATTAGCTGAAGAATGGTGGGGCGCGTCTTTGTGGATGAAACGATCTATACCTTACGTCCTGCTCCCAACATTGTATGTAGGTACTTAGTTACTTTGACAATCTTTTGACTTCTCCTCATCAGGTCAAATCCTAACCATCAATCCTATTCCAGGATATGCTAGTGGCGCAGAACATTTCCTCGGGAGTCTTCATCAGCACCAAGTCCCTGGTCCTCCAGAGAGTGACGAGGAGGGATGGAGGGCTCTACACTTGTCGTGCGGCCAACCAGATGGGAGAGTCCAGCAGCCAGGCGGTCTACTTGAGGGTGCAGTGTGAGTGGAGCTGGTCACTTTTTGATAGACTTTTTTAAACAAGATAAGTACTTATGTCCTTTCAACCAAATCTTGGTCTGGTTGGCTTTACATTAACGGTAAAGCTGAATGTATAATATCCTAAAGTTGCAACGGTGGAAACGAGTAGGTAACTATACAGTATACAGGGTGGAATTTTGTAATGCCACCTGGAGGGAAATAACTCTTAATATTGTAGATAGAAAAAAATTCTCAAACAAAACATTCCTTTATTTTTGAAAAGGAATAGAACTGCATTCAAAGATTTCCAAAAATTTGCTTGCCACACCCGGGAATCGAACTAACTAAAATCTGTTAAAAATTACACCCTGTATTTTATTGCATCGATCGTTAGGGTCAAGTGAAATCTCTCTAACAAACTTGATAAATCAAATGAAAGGAAATCCATAAAATTTTAAATTATTTTAATGTGTACAGAAAATTGTATGGTATGGTAGTGAATTTTCGAAAATTTTTCGAAAATCTATTAATGCAGTTCTCTTTCTTTAAAAAAATAAAGGAATTTTTCTTTCTGTGAAATTTTCTGTCTGCAGTATTAAGAGTACTTTCCCTCCAGGTGGCATTACAAAATTCCACCTTGTATACGAGAGACTACTTCTCATACTTTTTTTTCGACCCAGTAAAAAAACTCATTACAATAAATAATTATTTTTAAACTGAGTAAAATATGTCATTGAAAGCATTTCAAACAGTTGCCTTCCCTAAATGATACCTCTCCTGGCGATCCTCGCAGGTGCGTACCAGAGTAATAGTACCGTAACTAAAGCCCGGTCTGTGAGCACGTAGAATTTTGTCGCGCGTAATTATGTTGCTGTCGCGACTGTGCGACGGGCGCCCGCAGTGAGTGTGCGAGCGCGACAGCAACATAATTACGCGCGAGCGATAAGGATGGGTAGCTTGAGGTCATTGGACAAAATTCTACGTGCTCACAGACCAGACTATAGTAGGTACCAGAGCTCTTCGGTTCGAGGAAATCTAGTCCTGTTCCATCTCATGAATCCCGAAAGATGACGCCTGTAAAAAATACCAAGAATAATACTTACTACTACTTTTTACAAACAGTCGCGCCTGTATGCGCCCAGCCTACGCCGCTCCTGATCGGTGCGCGATTAGACGAGCCGCTGCGCGTGCGTTGCACCGTGAGCGCGGACCCCGCCGAGGTCACCTTCTACTGGCAGTTCAACAACAGTGGGGAGAGCTTCCAGGTCTCGCCCGCTAGATACGGTGAGTCCAGTGAAGAGCATCGTCATCATTTCAGGATACTCACGGCTCAACATAGGCCGCCTCTCCCAATGATTTACAGTTTGGTTGGTTAGTAGCAGCCTGCATCCAGCGCCTTCCTGCAACCTAATGTCATTTGTCCACCTTTTGTGCGTGGATGTCTCACGCTACGCTTGCAATTGAATAATATGTCTCTATTACAGGGACTACCCTGTTATAACCTGCAGTATTGTCAAATGTTAGTAGCAGTTGATGAGACACGACCACGGTCAACCTACGAGCTATGTCGTAGGATGACCGTGGGGCAGGAAACAAGCATAAGTAAGCCTGGACCGTCAATTCAGTGAAGGTCACGGGATGCACCTGGATGCCAGCAATGCAAGACCCGGTTCTTGTAGAAATCCTTGGGGGAGGCCTTTTACTTGCAGTGGACGTTATCTTCTTGAATCGAGGGTAGTCGCTGAGTATGCGCCCAGCCCACGCCGCTCCTAATTGGTGCGCGATTAGACGAGCCGCTGCGCGTGCGTTGCACCGTGAGCGCGGAGGTCACCTTCTACTGGCAGTTCAACAACAGCGGGGAGAGCTTCCAGGTCTCACCCGCTAGATACGGTGAGTCTAGAGAAATACATCATCATTAGATCATTTAGTCTCCACTACAGAAGCAGGTGAAAGCTTAGACTCCCCTGCCATATATGGTATATCCAGTGAAGAAGACAAAGACACGAGGTCACCTTCTACTGGCAGTTCAACAACAGCGGCGAGAGCTTCCAGGTCTCACCTGCTAGATACGGTGAGTCCAGAGAAATACATCATCATTAGATCATTTAGTCTCCACTACAGAAGCAGGTGAAAGCTTAGACTCCCCTGCCATATATGGTATATCCAGTGAAGAAGACAAAGACCCGAAGTCACATTCTACTGGCAGTTCAACAACAGCGGCGAGAGCTTCCAGGTCTCACCTGCTAGATACGGTGAGTCCAGAGAAATACATCATCATTAGATCATTTAGTCTCCACTACAGAAGCAGGTGGAAGCTTAGACTCCCCTGCCAGATATGGTATATCCAGTGAAGAAGACAAAGACCCGAAGTCACATTCTACTGGCAGTTCAACAACAGCGGCGAGAGCTTCCAGGTCTCGCCCGCTAGATATGGTGAGTCCATCATCATTAGGTCTTGGTGGAGACCAAGACAGGCAGGCTTGCAGGAGTACGAACTGCTCTAATATACCAGAAGCAAATACAGGATTTGACCTTAAAATCCCACGCAGGCCAGACGAGCAGGCTTGATGTAAGTGTATTTCTTCTCCCTTAGTCACTCTTTAACAAGGTAGTCACCCGAGGTCACCTTCTACTGGCAATTCAACAACAGCGGCGAGAGCTTCCAGGTCTCACCTGCTAGATATGGTGAGTCTTGTGACGTCATTTAGTTTTCACTGCAGGAGCTTGACCCTATAGTACACCAGAAGCAAATCGAGGATTGGAGCAAAAGGAGCCTACACTCCCCACAGTGGCCAGAAGAGCTGGGAAGGTCACTTTTTTATAACCCACAAAGTTACATCACACATCATCATCTGATCTTTTAGTCTCCACTGCAAGAGCAGGCGAAAGCTGTAAGTTCAGCGAAGAACACATCTCCTTACTCCAAATAGCCCGCAGAATTATTGCAGTAGGCAATGCACATTGCACATAGCCTAGAAATGATGGCCATTGGGGCAGAGCAGTTCTCGTAGTAAAAGCAGTGTAAGCGGACTTCCTCGACGATCTAGTGACGGCCTTGGGAAGCACCTGGATGCGGCCAGCGCAGGACCAGTTATTGTGGAAATCCTTAAAGAAGGCCTTTTACCAGTAATAGACGTCATCTTCTTGAATCGAGGGTAGTCGCCCCAGTATGCCCCTCCTGATCGGCGCGCGATTAGACGAGCCGCTGCGCGTGCGTTGCACCGTGAGCGCGGACCCCGCCGAGGTCACCTTCTACTGGCAGTTCAACAACAGCGGCGAGAGCTTCCAGGTCTCACCCGCTAGATACGGTGAGTCTTGTGACGTCATTTAGTCTCCACTGCTCCTGCATACACTAGAGGCAGGTCGAGGGTTGGAGCAAAAGGAGCCTTCACTTCCCACGGTGGCCAGACGAGCTGGGAAGGTTACTTTTTTTAACCCACAAAGAGCGTCATCATCACATCTTTTAGTTTCCACTGCAGGAGCAGGCGAAAGCTGTGAGTTCAGCGAAGAACACGTCTCGTTACTTCAAATAGCCCGCAGCATTGCCAAATTTAAGTAGCGGTAAGCAAGGCACATAGCTCTAGAAATGATGACCCTTGGGTCAGAACAGTTCTCGTAGTAAAAGTAGTGTAAGCGGGCTTCCTTTTTGGTAACCTGACGATCTAGTGAAGGTTTTGGGCATTGACCTGGACGTGGGCAGCGTAGGACCGGTTATTGTGGAAATCCTTGGAGGTCTTGGCCAAGGAGTGGACGTCATCTTCTTGAATCGAGGGTAGTCGCCGAGTATGCGCCCAGCCCACGCCGCTCCTCATTGGTGCGCGATTAGACGAGCCGCTGCGCGTGCGTTGCACCGTCAGCGCGGACCCCGCCGAGGTCACCTTCTACTGGCAGTTCAACAACAGTGGCGAGAGCTTCCAGGTCTCGCCCGCCAGATATGGTGAGTCCAGAGAAATACAAATCATTAGATCATTTAGTCTCCACTACAGAAGCAGGTGAAAGCTTAGACTCCCCTGCCAGATATGGTATATCCAGTGAAGAAGACAAAGACCCGAAGTCACATTCTACTGGC
>NW_021136111.1:0-763 GCF_004193835.3 Ostrinia furnacalis | reverse complement strand
GTTTTTGTAGGTTTTTTCTTTATTTGATGAAAAGCATATTTTTTATAGGGTATGAGTCCCTATCTATCTAAGTAAAAATATTTAGAATGCATAAAATTAGTATTTTCATGTCGGTTTTCTCAGAGAAATAGCTAATAGTCTTTATTTTAATCTAATTCGACATATCTAATAATTTTCTAGTATTCAGCACCCTACTCTTATACTGAATTGGCTATAAGCTACTATACCGTACTATTCGCTGCCTGCTGCTGTATTTCCTGAACACTATAATCCGGGCGTTTTCAAGGCGAGAGTGAATAGGCACTTACAGGGCAGATATGTACCATCCTAGACTGCATCTCACTTAACACCAGGTGCGATTGCGGTCAAATACCTGCCTTGGCTAGCATAAAAAAAAAAAAAAATACCGCACAATAACTGTCCCCAATGTTATTGGGTGTAAATCAATATAGAAATCAAATAATACACTTATTTTTAAATATTAGAGAGCAATATTAGGGAATATGCCATATAAAACAATTCAGTCTAAGGATTAGATGGGCACAAGTACAAGTAATACCCAAAATCACAACAACAGAAATAGTAAAATAAAGGCCTAACTTTGAAATATTTTTTTAAACATTTTTTTAAATACTCATAATCAATATTTTCAAAAATGTCTTATGTCAAATTATATAACAGATACCAGTGATGAAGTATGCTTAATTTGAAAGTTGTAGCTGATAAAATAAAGATTTTAGAGCCAATGAGGATCAGTACTGTT
>NW_021136110.1:0-821 GCF_004193835.3 Ostrinia furnacalis | reverse complement strand
GTAGATACCTATTTACTAATGTATTATGTAACTTGCTGAAATATGCGAGTTCGTCGAAACGTGGTTTGGGCTAGGTACCGAGGTTAATTAAGTACTATAACACTAGGTTTCAATTCATTTATTATTAAGTAGGTACCTACGTAAATTATAAGTAAGTAAATTAGACCTAATTAATATGTATATTTTTATTTACAATTTAGTTAATTTTATTATTATAAAACACCGGCACGCTATCCGCAAAGTACGTCGTCTTGGCTCTCCTGAGGAACTTTTGAAGCAAGTCCCACTCGGGCTGGTCCGGGTCGAGCTGGAGCTTCAAAGTGACGAGCGCCTTGGTGTAGCGGGTCTCGGGGCGGGTGTCGAGCGCGTCCCGCGTGGAGTAGAGGCGCAGCTCGGCGTAGTAGCGGCCGCTCAGCTGCGCGCGCCGCAGCACCGACCCGTCCGCGACATTGCTGCTGATGGAGCTCGGCAACTGGCTCGACGGCGCTCGGCGAGACGCGTTTGCGTGAGCTGCGTCTTCCTCGTCTTCAGAGACCAGCCCGAACAGATCCTCTTCTTTTTTGGTGTTCCGTCTCTTTGGCGTAGCGGTTCTGAAAATAATATAATATTCCTTAGGTATTGGCGAATTTCATTGATGAGATGATGAGAATCATCTCCGTTTATGAGATAGTAGTGTGAAAGGTGACCCACAATGTGGACAGACGACATCATAAAGGTAGCAGGAAGGCGCTGGACGCAGGTCGTTACCAACCGGACAACATGGAAAGCATTGGGGAGGCCTATGTTCAGCAGTGGACGTCCTGTGGCTGAGATAATGATGT
>NW_021136109.1:0-821 GCF_004193835.3 Ostrinia furnacalis | reverse complement strand
CAAAAAACGAGTTTGTTGATATTCACCCTCAAAATTATTTGACTCACTGTGTAGCGGTACACAGTGAATCAAATATAATACTTAGTTAACTTTTTAACATCAATCAATGATAGGTACATGATATTCAGTATACAATAGAAGTGTTTGATGATATTCCTCATAAAGATGTGGTCTACTTTACTGTGATCTCACGCGGACTTATTGCGTAACTTACTTATTACTAGAGTGATGTTTTATTTTATTTTATTTTTAAACACATCACTTTTAGCAACTGTATATGTATGTATGTATGTAGGTATATGTATCTTAAATATTATATCAATTAAAAATTTAACTTCAATTTTAACTTCTACCCTTCTACCTCTACCTTCGCACTCACAGCTTTCTGCATAACCCAGGGGTCGACTGGCTGAGAATGCTTAAATAGCATTAAGTCCACCTTTTGTACTATTTTATTGTGCAATAAAGTTTTATAATAATAATAAAAGTAGGTATAGTGCTAAAAGGCGTTTCACTTTCCCGCCAAGCGCGGACTTCTTGAAAGAACTTGAAGTCATGTTGCACAATTTATTTGCGGGTCATTCCACAAAAATATGTCAACTCTTAGTCCGCGCCACATTTCACATGAAATATTTGTTAATATTTTATTCCAAAATTGTTAAATAACAGCTCGCAATGTGCTTTATTCATCACCCATTTATATTTTTTGAAACTATTTTTAAAACATCTTAAATTCCTTTTGAATGACCCAAAACGTCATTCCCTAGGCATGTCCGTACTCCAAAAGTTTGTGTTTTGGGACCCACATTTATAAAATCATC
>NW_021136108.1:0-1123 GCF_004193835.3 Ostrinia furnacalis | reverse complement strand
CACTTAGTAGGGAATTTAGTGCAATGATTTGTATGGAGACCCCTCCACTTTGGTATAGAAGGTTCATTTTTGCACCAGTTGTTCTTTGGGTGCTCCTGAGTAGATTTCCGTCGGTAGACATCGGGAGCCCCCCCTGTGGTAGCAGGGGGAGGGGGGGCAAGTTTCCTTCTGCCGCGCTTCACTTTAAGGCCCATATCTTCAAAACTATGGGTATTAGGGCAAGTGTGGTGTCATTTTCGGATAATTAAAGGATGGCGAATTCATTTCTAAAACAAACTTTTTGCCTTTTTATACAAAAAAATAGAAATATGGAGTAAAATTCACAAAAACCAAAAAGTATTTTTTTAAATAAACGTCGTTTACTTTTAAACCACTGGAGATAATCTAATAAAAAAAATATGTCCTGAAAGCTACATTTATCAGGATTATAAATATATACCATTGTATGGTACTTTTTTTGAAAAAAGTAGGTGAAAAAAAATTTTTCTTCAGGACACAGCGGGCGAATTTTAACGCGCGTCGGAAAAAAATATTTATTTTATCCATGAATTCATACTATTAGGTTTATAAGCAAGTAAAGATTATTATTTTCGAATTTATTTAGAGTTCCTGGCACATCATGCTACCATGATTTGTATTTTTTCTTCAATTAATTTTGAACTCTATGTGTAAGACATAAGGTTGAAAATAGTTTAAATACATTGTATTATTGAAAATTTTATAAAAAAAAATAGAACCGACTCCAAAAA
The DNA here is from genome assembly GCF_004193835.3 of Ostrinia furnacalis. Taxonomy (NCBI): domain Eukaryota; kingdom Metazoa; phylum Arthropoda; class Insecta; order Lepidoptera; family Crambidae; genus Ostrinia; species Ostrinia furnacalis. The sequence goes on along the minus strand of NW_021136108.1, from coordinate 374 downwards.
ACCTATACTAAAAAGTAGAAAAATAATTACTAATTTCCTACTTATTTATTAGGACGAATTAATATTTATGTAGGTATACCATGATTGATACTTCTGGAGTCGGTGCCAAGATTATGAAACATGTAAAGTTTGCCTGCACCGACTCCAAAAGTATCAATCATGGTATACATACATAAATATTAATTCGTCCTAATAAATAAGTAGGAAATTAGTAATTATTTTTCTACTTTTTAGTATAGGTTTTTTGGAGTCGGTTCTATTTTTTTTATAAAATTTTACTTATTTCTTGCTTTTTAGTTAACTAATTATTACCTTGATGTTACCACTGAAGGTAGGCAGTACATTGACACCATATTCTTCATGTCTAGTGTAAA
>NW_021136107.1:0-823 GCF_004193835.3 Ostrinia furnacalis | reverse complement strand
TGAGCCATTCCCACCAATTACAATGGTGCGTTCTATTAAACGCTCCGGCAACAAACGTTTTACGTCTCTGGGGTGCCTTGCCGATGCGAAAATAACTTGAGACGAGGCACTGATATGGAGTAAAGCTTCTAAGATACTTTTATCTATAGATAAACCGTCAAAACAAATAGTACCATCAATATCAAATATGTAATTTATCATACTATTTGCTTCTTTTGACTTCCTGAATAGTAACCGGATTTTCGAAAACTAACTCTTGGTCCATGGCCATAGGGATCAGCCAATTCAGATTAAAAATAACATTTCCTGGCAGAGATTTGCTGTCAACGATCAACACCCGTTCTTGTTCTACGGTTGTTACATCAAAGACCGCATCAGTAAATGCACAAAAGAAATGCACAATATAATGTCCAGGCCTTTCTATAATTGCGAATAGTGTCCAGTCTTGATTTGTGGTCTGAACTGAGGTTTCCTCTTCGAATTCTCTGACCATGGCTGCTACTGCAGACTCGTTTTCTTCAATTTTGCCACCAATACCATTGAGCAAACCAGCTTGCCATTCAGGCTGCCTTTTTTCAATCAAGGCAAGCTGGTTAAGATCCGCGCTAAACATAAAACCTGTCACATAATGTTTCATAAGGGCTGTCTCGTAGAATGAAGTTAAAACACTTGAATCGTTTGGTCGCGATCCGGACCATAGGAGATAAATTTGATAGGCACTCCTACATAATCTTCTATATAGGCCAGATAACTTTTCAATTGTTCAGGCAAATCATTATATGAGTAATGCGATCCGGTAATTTTCTCCCAGCCAGCAAACTCT
>NW_021136105.1:0-1832 GCF_004193835.3 Ostrinia furnacalis | reverse complement strand
ATTTTGCCTGCAACGGTGCAGGCAAACTTTACATGTTTCATAATCTTGGCACCGACTCCAGAAGTATCAATCATGGTATACCTACATAAATATTAATCATTCGTCCTAATAAATAAGTAGGTAATTAGTAATTATTTTTCTACTTTTTAGTGTAGGTTTTTTGGAGTCGGTTTTTTTTTTTTTAATATTATATCATATTTTTATTATAAATATGAGGTAACGGGAAGTCCAAATATGGTTAAATTGCTATCTCTTCAATACAACATTAGGTGTATCGTGTACCATATTAATTATATCTGTTTATTATATTTTTTTTAAAATATCCACCACAATTCTATCTGTGGGGACCTATAAGTGGTTATCAAGTGTTATTAATTGTAAAATAATCAATTATGTAAACCCTGGTCTTACTAATATAAATAAATAAATAAATAATAGTGCTCGAAAATAAGCCTTATCCTTTATAGGCACCCGCGAATTAGATTTTCAAAATTGATTTGCGCAAACTGCTGTGATTAAAAATAATTAAGATAAAGTTGTATTGTTGAATTGATCTTTAGAGCTTATTAAAAAAAATTGGATACTGTTTACAAACTCGCCCTGTATTAATCGCAATGAAAACCTTTGTCGATAATAAGAAACTGAACGGTAAACGGAACGGTGTAGAAGCCACGATAGCCGAACGGTGAAGGGGTCGGACTGGCCGACTCGTGATCCGGGGAACGCGGGTTCGGTCCCCGCCGCCGCTCGACTATTGTGGTGAGCTCACTCGTGACACAAGCATATTTAGCTTAGTATGAGGGGCTAACGGGAGTATTAGTAATTTGTGTAATAACAAATTACTAATAATCTTTAAAAAAAAAAAAAAAATGTTTTAGATTGTACATACGTACAATCTAAAACATTTTTTTTAATAACAAATTACTAATAACACTGCGGAACAAAAAAATAAAAAAATCTGCGGCATCTATTTTGTTAATGGATTTTGTAAACACTTGTATTAGACATAAATAGTGTGTATTTACTTTCTTTGGATTGACTCTGGTTCTTGAGATAAACGAGACGCAAGAAATCAATGAAAAAAATTAAACGACCCTCCCTAAACGTATATTAATTTGATAATACCCCCAAAGTTTTATTTTCTACTCATGTATTAGTGTAGTTGTAGTTACAACAATTTAGTAATCAGCTAGTAGACCTTGAAATTATCAGTTTGTGTCTTTTAAATTGATTTTTAAAGAGCTTTTTGTCTCAAAAAATATGGATTCATTATGATAACCTTGCGTTTACAACCCCAACAGTTTTTGTTAATATCTGGCTTCTAAACTTACAAAAGCAAAGTAATAAGATCACGGAGGTAGTGATAAAAACCTACCAAGCATACTTTGGTATAAAACTTCCATAAAAGAATAAATATTGGAGGTCCAATATCGTCTGCAAACCTTGTGTAGACTCTTTGCCATACTGGAGTCAAGCTGGACGTAAAGGACTTCAATTTGGAAGGCCAAAGATATGAACTGAGCTTTCTAATCACTAAAATGATCAAAAGTCAGCCAAATTAAAGTCCTTTACGTCCTGAAACGTCCGTTTGAATACGGAAAAATAAATTCGATTGACCGCAAATCCGTACTCTTATATTAAAATTTATAAACCACATAACAAAAATTGAATCTGAAGCATGGCTAAGCTTTGTTTTAGTAGTCAAACAATATTTGGGGAGTCATAGAGCACCAGACTTTTCAAAATTGGTTGCTAAATTGTTTTAAAAATTTTACACATAAGGAGCTAATTTTAGTATTAAATTATTTTCTTTACAATAACCATTTGGACAG
>NW_021136102.1:0-624 GCF_004193835.3 Ostrinia furnacalis | reverse complement strand
ATTTTGTACTTTATTCTTTATTTATATAGTTACCTGGCTTCTTTATTTTACGATTAAGTTTATTATCTTCAATATATATCATTTATGTGGTACATGGCTTCCTTAGTATAGAAGTAAATTTATTTTTCTCAACATTCATTGTTGATATCGTAACATGGCTTCTTTATTATACAACTACCTTTGTGTATTCAACAGTGATTATTTGTATTATTACATGGCTTCTTTATAAAAGAACTAGCTTTTCTTCCTTTAAATTCATACTTTACATTGTTGCATGGCTTCTTTTTGTATAATTAACATTATGTCCATAAAATTAATGTTTTTAATTGTGAACTGGCTTTAATATTGTTACTCTAACATCATTTTGTACTTTATTCATTATTTATATAGTTACATGGCTTCTTTATTTTACGATTAAGTTTATTATCTTCAATATATGTCATTTATGTGGTACATGGCTTCCTTAGTATAGAAGTAAATTTATTCTTCTCAACATTCAATGTTGATATCGTAACATGGCTTCTTTATTATTCAACTACCATTCTTTAATTAACAGTGATTATTTGAATTATTACATGGCTTCTTTATATGAGAACTAGCTTTCTTCCTTTCAATATTCATACC